>NC_063238.1:38310143-38529691 GCF_020740725.1 Corvus hawaiiensis
GCACGAGCTCCTTTCTCTGGTGTCCAATAGCCCCGTTTGGACCCTTCTCTCATGGCCCAGCCAGGCAACGATTATGAGGCACTAGAAAGCCTTTCCATGGCCTGTGTCTCAGGGCATCCTTAAACACATCCCATCTTCCTAATGGGATGAGAAACAGGCACACAACATCCTCCCAGCCCACCACCCCTCCTGCCTTGCCCAGATGAAAATGCTGCTACAAGGTCTCTCCCCAACCCTGACACAACCCCAGTTTCAGCCCAGACCCTGGCTGGTGCCCATGCAGCCACAACATCCCACTCCTTTCCTCTAGTCCGAGGCTAATTTGGGGATTTTGGTGGTGGCGTATTTTTTGTCAGACACCAACTATTTTACTACAACAAATAGGTGCACGTAGGCCAGTGTCAGTAGATTTCAGATGACTGCTTGGATATATGCAAAATATACATGAAAATAAAAGCAGATCCAAGCAAGGACAAAGAATAATTCTTTGAAACAATACAATTATAATAATAACATAATTTAGAGCATGAATTATTCTAAACGAAATTATTATTCTAAATACAGTTTTCAATAAGTGTCTTAAAGAATTCTACATAAAATGACATGAGTGAGACAATGTGCTTTGTAGCCAGCATAGCTGAAAGCACTTTTTCAGAATGATTTTGAATAAATAAAGGAGATTAGAATAAAGAATTCACTTCTATCTGACCCGAGAATAATTTCCCACTTTCACATTTCCCTGACTTTTTGATAAAATACATTAAATTGCCCAGATCAATAGATCCCTAAGTGGTGGTTTATTCCTTCACAAGCCACTGGGCTGTGCTATTACTCTACATTTTAAGGTTTCATCTCTCATAGAACAGCTTCCAACGCATTGTTCAGAAGAATGACTACTGCTTGTGGCAGACGTAAATTGTTCAGAAACTGAAGAATCTGGTCAATAATTAATGCCACAATAGCAAATAATGAGCTGAATTTTAGCTCAGTCACAATTTTTGTTTCCTTTGTGTACCTGTAAATGTGTACAATAAACCAATTGCTCTTGGATCAAAATAGTTTCCAGGCACATTAGAAGTATCTAGTGATGCAGATTAGTTGTAATTGAATGCTGCAGTCCAGCTACCAGCTTCTTTGCAACCAGATGCTCTGTTCTAGATTGGCAAATGGAAAATTTAATCCAAAGTAAGGAAAAAAAAAAAAAGAATAAAAGGGAAGGCTTAGCTTCAGTGCAGATTTTTGTCTATTTTTACAGTGCTGTCTCTTGCAGTTGATCTCAACCAGCCATCATCCAGCTTCATCTCTGTATTGCACAGCTTGGTTTTTAAAGGTGTTGCTCCAGAAAAGTAAGAAGGAGTCAATATACTAAAATATTAATAATATTTTAGCCAGAGCAAAGATACCAAGCAGGTGGAAGTATCCCACTCTTCTCTGGCAGCCTGCTTGGTCCTTTTGATGCTCAAGGTTGCACTGTGTATTGCTTTTTCCTTTTTTTTTTTCTCATTTTTTAAAATTTTATTTTTAGCCATCAAACTGCAGCTCAAGGTGATAAAGATTCACTGTGTGCACTCACTGGGCTGTAACCTTTTTCAGCCACTCAGCCCTCAGATTCTGTCCCAGGACAAATTCCTGGAAATGCTATCTGTGATTTACATTAAAGTATGCTTTATTTATCAATATACTTTTTCTCTTTCTCAGGTTACCCACAATTTTAAAATACTCATGAAAACTTCTTATTAGACCTATGTAACACACCAAATCTGCTTGACTGTGGGAGCATTAAATCAGGAAACAAATTTCACACTCCTGAAATACAGCTTTGAGGACCAGAATGCCCATGCTGTTATTCTGTGTGTTTTATATTGTGGCAAGGCTAATCATGGACTGAGATCCCATCATGCACAAACTGTAAAACACAAAGCCAGACAGCAATGGCCAAAACCTGCCAATATCTAAGTAGCTTACCCAGGCAATTTGTGTTGTGGTTAGTACATCTTCTATATGGTCTTCAGGTCAAGGAATTCAAGGAATGACCCATCCTAGGCAGCATTTCTATCTAGTCCCTCCATGACATTCAAATAATGTTTGAAAACTTGTGTTTTGCACTGATCAAGCCGCTTGAGGTTCCAAGACTGTTCAATCTAACATCTCTTGGGAACATTACATTTGCTGTAATATCTTGCAAATGGCTTTAATTTTAATGCACAGCTTGATCTATAATTAGTTAACAAGTCTCTCTTGAGCCAGCTATGACAATTGTTACTAATTTTTAGCAGCATATTTATAGAACTGGTCACTAAGATATATGCAGTCCCTCATCCTTTTACTGCTGTCCTGGAGCATGTAGTTATTTCATTGGCTCTAGGGACATAGCTGAAAATAACTCTCTAAATGCATTATTAATAACACAGTCACCACATAAATAAATTTTAAAAATAACTCATTTACCTTTTTTCCATGAGGAACTTTTATTCAGTTTATATTATACAAGCTCTGAAGAGTGGAGTGTGATATTTGGAGCTTTCTTTATAGTTGCTTTCATATTTGGGTTCTCCAAGAATATTACATTCATGCTGCAAACACACTTTTTAGAAGCAGACAAATGACTGCTCTCACTATGCTTTGGACTTTTCCCTGATATTGCTTAAGATTTTTACATAGGCCCGATTTTGATCCTTGGTGCCAAATGTGGCTGATAAAGTAATGATTTGATGTCTTTTAGACACACGTGTTTTGACACATCTTTGGAGTTCTGGAAGAGAGAAGTTGCCTCTGGGAGCAGGTGAGGTGGACACAGTGGAGCATCTTTCTCCTGAGGGTGGAAGAATCCTAGTGCAAGACAGTTTGTGAAACATCTCTCCCTGCAGGGCCAGCTCCCTGCCCTCTGAAGGAGGCTTTAGTATCCTTCACTCACAGACATTCGCTTTCACACTCTTAACAGGATTTTCAGAGGGTCAGCCACACTTGCCAAGGGTGTTGTCCCGAGGGACAGGGCTCTTGGAAGTACATCACCCCAAGCTGCCGACAGGAAAGCAGCTTATTATCAAACTGCCTCTCTCTCCCAGAAAAGCAAAAAGCCTGATTTCTTGCTTTTAATCCCTTTTTCACCCTTTCCTGAAAATAAATTAGATATTTCAGTTGCCACAGGGTCTTCCATCAAGCACTGATCCTGCCACCAGAAGGACACTATCTACTTCTAGTCTTTGTTCCCCTTCCTTTCTGAACCAGGACACACACCCAGATGTGGCCTTGCCCTCCAGAAGGCATCTGTTCCCTCTATGATACCACATGGTGACATCCCAAATATCTCAGGCAATTGACATTCCAGGTGATTACTAATTTCCTGGGAATAAATATCCTGGTCAATGGTGTAGCAGATGATCAAATAAACTTCTCTCGGATGATGATTTCATGGATGACCTGAAAGATGTTGCAGTGAGAGGCAAGAAAGGAGTTTCCAGGAACTTTTTTATGCAACACAGTCAGAGGTTTGCTACTTGCCTGCAACTTTTATCTCCAGAAGTGCTTTCCAATGCCCTTGCCCAAGTGGAAACTTCTCCCCTCCTCATCTATCCACCTCCTCATAAAACATGAATTCTAACTTGGAAACAAGCTTGAGTAACTCTCATAAACAGAGCCTGTGACAGTGTATTTTGTGAAGAATACACAGTGTGAGTCAGACAAAGCTGGGAAAACAGGGGGTTTGCAGGAGGACCAAGTACGGGCATAGATGTTGGATGCTTGAAAGAGGACATCACTGTCAGAGATTCTCCACTTTAGAGTGCAGTTATCATCTGGAAAGTGTAAAAGTGACATCCTTGTATGCCACATTTATTCCTCCTCCACAATTTCTATTCCAAATTCACTCAGTCTTCAAGTCAATACCATGTTTTTTGCTCTGACTGCCAGCACAGCTAGCTCAGCCTGTTACCTGAGAATCAAGCTGTGCTCTTTCTGCTTATTAAAACATTGCCAACTGCAAAGCTTCTGGAATCAGACATTAGCTGGCACTGCAGTGGGAGAGGCAGGACATCCGAGCACAAGATGATTAGCAAATCCCAGCTACAGGAATGAGAGAGGGAGAAAAAACCCAATCGATCCTTAAACTCGGCACACATGCCTCAGGAGGCCCACAGAAAACACCTACTTACAGCACCTAGGTGCCATTTTTATGCAATTACTCGTCTGACTATCACTACATTTCATGGTGGAGCAGCTAAACAGGGAGCCAAATAGCCCCTTACTCGAGTGCCAGCTGTGCCGGATTTCCAAAGGATTCACTATAGAGAAAAAAGGTGAAAAAAACATGCAGCCAGGATTTATTTACTATTGACTTGTCATCTCTAAACTGCCACACCTCCTGCAGCATGTAAACCTGGCCAAGGTGTGCTCACTCCTTTTTGTACATGGTTTAGTTGCCAAGAGATTTAAACAGTCTCTTAACAAAGGAATGAAGATTTATTTAAAAGGAGGAAATGAGAAATGACAAGTGAACAAAAGCCTTAAATAGCTCAGAACTTGTGCTGGATTCAGAAGTGCATCACTAAGTCCACGTGCTTATCTGGAGCTCAGCTGACATCTATGAAGTCCCAGGTCTGCAAAGCAGGCAGGAGCTCTCAGGAGGGCTCTCCAGCACCAGTGCTGCTCCTCCCATCTGGAAACACTGCAGGCTGGAGTCGTCACTGCTTTGCACCCTGTGCAACCACTTATCTCTGCAAAGACTGAAAGCAGAGAAGGTGCAAAATGCTGGAGGATTACAACATGTCAGCACCTTCTTTCACACACAGGCACAGAAATGGGTAATGAACTGTTGAGAGCTGCTCAGCCTGGTCCTCATCCCAGAAGCTTTACGGATGTCTAGAAAACACCTGCTTTCCTCAGGGGCAATATGGCTGCTGAAGGCAGCAGATGAGCTGCCTGAGAAAACTTCCTTGGGTTAAGCTTAAAATACATTGGACTAGTGAGTCTTTCGGGATCTTAATTTCTCCCAGCTGAAGACTGCTCAGTTAAAACAGGTCCAGTGCCTGGAAGATTGTAGTCTGATGATCCAATAGCTGTAAATTACCTGCTCTTCTGGTGGTCTCCAAGGGAAGGTCAGTTTGCACACAGAGGATGTGATCTCTGGCTGCTCATTGAGAGCCCATGAGCTGTGGCATCACACAGACTGTATCAGTCAGTTACTGGGGTGGCTGGTGCCTGAATCACAGACTCACAGAAGGGCTGAGCCTGGACAGGACCTCTGGAGGTTGTATGGTCCGACTCCTGAGCTCAAGCAGAGCCACTCAGAGCCACTTGCCCAAGACCATGACCAGGTGGCTTTTGAATATCTCCAAGGTTAGAGACTCCACAACCTCCCTGGGTAACCTGTGCCAGTTCTCAGTCTCAGTAAAAAGTGTTTCCTGATGTTCAGAGGGAGACTGATGCATTTTATTTTGTGCCCAGTGCCTCTGGTCCTGTCAGTTAAAGAGACTGCATGTAGCAGCCTGCAGTGAACCAAGCAGAAGGGAACTAATTCCTGAATTTCATTCTAGGGTCCAGCTGAATATGTAGCACAGGACAGTCTCTGGCTAAATTCTCTGGTATGTTTCAGGGAAAGAAAGATGTGAGCCTTGCAGTTCATGCTGATCTGTGCTCAGCACCATAAGCCACTTGTGGATGCATCATTTTGCACTGGACATGTCTTTAATTCTAAAAGTGTGAAATGTTGCCTTCAGTCAACTTGACAAGCATTTTTCAATAATTTAGTCTTCAAACCCACAAATCTCAGCAGCAATTCTTTACACTTGGGCAGTGAGTAGGACTTGCTGCTTTTATTTTTTTTTTTTAACATTTTCCAAGGTCCTGTTCTTTAAATAGCTGCTGCAGCTACCTAATTTTCCACTGCAATATTGCCAGAGGTTATTTATCTATTTTAATTAATTTATTTATGTATTTTTATTATTTAAGTGTTTCTTCTCGGCTGAATGGTGGATGATAATAGCCATGTCACAGTGATGCAGTGCTAATTCCAGGCACCAGCCCTTGTGATGTGTCACAGCAGGCGGAACATTGTCAGTGGCCATCTCCCAGGGTGTGTTGGTGATGGCCCCAGCCTATATCCTGTTTTGTTCTTACAGTTGCCTTCAATCTTACAGGGAGCTGGGAGCCCCCTCCAGCCATGGCAAACCCACACATGTTTTTTCTCCAGGTAGACAGCCCTGGTGATGTGTCAGAGCAGGCAGAACATTGGCAGTGGCCATCTCTAGTGGTGGCCTTCATTACAGTGGGGTTGGTGACATGGTTGGGCTCAGACATTTTCTGTCCATCAGGGAGACATGGGTTGGACAGCCTTGACCTGAGGCTGGGAGAGCCCCAGTCATGGAGGCAGGGGCTGCTGGGGGTTGCTGCATTCTTTGATGTTCCTGTCTTTGACAGCTAAATCCCTGGACAGGAGCATGGCTGGTGCAAGGCACACACCCACCCTTTCCTTCCTCTACCACCCAGAGAATATGAAACTTTCTACAAGGAACTTCCTACAAGAACACTGACCTAAAGATAAGGAAACACACTTATCCCTGGTCTGTACCCCAGAATGGTCCTACAGGCTTCTGGAAGCTCTCTACAGCTGTGAACATAGGGAACTCCACGCCACCCACTGCCCCATCATGATCCTACAGGCAGCTGGAAGCTCTTCATAGCCATGGGCGAAGGGATCTCCACACTACCCACCATCCTTGTACCCCATCATGGTCCTACAGGCAGAGGGATACTCCCCATAGCCATGGAGAAAGGGAGCTCTGCACCACCCACCATTTCTGTGTTAGACTTACTTTAAAATAAATGTTGAGATTGATGAACTCATTGGCTGGTTCTTCTGGTTTGTGCTGTCATTTTAGGGAAATATTTGGGGACCCTTCCTTTTGCACAAGTGAACTTCTTTTCCAGACAGACCACCTCTCTGACAGCAAGGACTCTGTTGTAGCTCTTGGCACATGTCCCCTTTCATTTTTTGGAAATACACTCCAATCTTTCACCCTTGTTCCAATCCTCCTTTTGGGTAGCAGCTTTTGTTACCTCATAGCAAAACTGCTTTTCCGCACATAAGGCCAGCGTCCCTGCCCTGCCTTTCCAACTAAACAAAATCATGACACAAAAGGGAATGGTAAAAGAGCATTACAGAAGCCCCATCTCTCCATCTCCCCCAACTCCTTCCCCTTCAGCTGCAGAAGGACAACAGAGCATGTTGTTCTGCACCAGAAATGCTGGGAAAAAAGGCAGGCTGGTTTGCCTGTGATGAAAAGAGCAACCTTGAAATCCCAAATAGCCAGTGGGGATGAGATATGCTTTTGAGGACACTCTGGCAGCTCAGCATGGAGGCTTTGAGTGTGCTGTTCCATCCCAGGCACTCGGAGCATACAGCACACTCCTGTTTGCACAAATCTCTCACTACTGTAGTTTTCTCAAAAATTCATAAAAAATACAGAGAAAAAGCAACACAGCAGCAAGACCCTTTGGGAGAGCAGCCTCTTGGATTTGCTCTGTGTGGTTAGACCCAGGTATGAGGCAGTTTGGTGCAGGAGGGCCATCAGTAAGCAGGTAGGCTGAGGCACTCAGCAGTTTTGGGCTGCTTTGGACACAGCAGCCACCTGACTGTGGCAATGTGCTTGTTTGTCCCATGGTGTGCTGCATTCCTGGCCAGAAAGCCCCTAGGCCCATCCTCTTCCTATAATCTTTGAGAAGTCTGCCTGGAAACAGAAAGTGAGCAGGCTGTTTTGTTCTTCTTGCACAAATGCAGACCAGAAATTACTTTCTTGCATGAGCAAGCTCTGGAGTGGAACTGGAGCAACATATCCAGGGGACAACTGTTCACTGCTACCAGCTTGCAGAATTTCCAAAGGCAGCAAATTCCCACTTTCCACCACACTGGGCTAGATGGTGCATCTCAATGCACAGGAGGTCAAGAAGTATTTGTTTCCTAAACGAGTCAGGAAAGGAGAAAATGAATGGAAAAATAATTGCAGGGCTCAGTTACTCGTTGAATAGGTCAGGAGTAAAAGATGCAGAAGCAAACACGAGCAAACAGAAGGACAAGGCTCGAGACACGGATGTCCTGGTGTGGATCACAGCAGAATCAGCCTCTGGGGATGACTGGAAGTGGTGTGTGGAAATTTAAGTACTGCCTGTACTTCCCGGGCTCTTCACAGGATGGAATGCCACACAAGGAGGACTCTGAGCATCCAAGCAGCCCTTTCCAGAACCCAGCCTTTCCACTGAAGGCTTAACAAAAAGGACTCAAACAGACAGAATAACACAGCACAAAATGCTGGCACCATCCCAACTTCTGTTACACTCCCTTGCAATGTAGGTGACGGAGCACGATATTCACACCAAATCTGCATATCAGGGTCCTCTGCCCCCAAAGCCATGCCCCTGAGCACCTAACCCAAATCCAAGTGCTGCCCCGGAGAAGCAGAGTCACTAGGAGAAAGCAGGCCTTGATGGGCCTGCTGAGTAAGGAGGGCTTGAAGAGTAAGGCCCTTCTGACTCTCCACAAAATGGTAAATTATGCAAAGTTTGGTGTTGTGGTTATGCAGGTGTTGAGGACCCCAGTGGATCCTTCCCAGCCCTGGCACTGTTGGTGTTTGCAAAGGAGGACCAGTGAGATGGAAAGAGGTAGAGAAGTACATTTGATGATTGAAATGGTGTTGCTCTGGTACAGTTGAGGGTCTGGCCTAACCCTTGTAATGAACAGAGTTACTTGAAAATCAAATTCTTTACTTTGTGGTCTTTTTTTTATCCTCTGTTTCAGGCGCTCCATATATAAAGGTATCTGTCTTCCCATGAAAGAAAATGAAAAGATTAATTTGTTAAGTCAAATATTCATGACTCCCAGAGATAGGAGAGGAAGTCACCTGAAGATCATTTATTATGGGTAAGTAGCTGAGGTTCCTCTGGAGGAAGGTATAACTGCAAATCTGTGACACAGAGGATTTTTGACAAGGGATGAGTCATCTCCCGTCCTCCCTGTCACACACCTGGAATTAAGATCACGGACAGGTGACAACCCTGTCACACAAAGGCTCATTTTCCATTGATTTCAATGGCTGCTGTCACAAATCTTGGAGTCAGATTATCCAGAGAAAATCCCAGAGCGTCCCTATAATGTCTGTGATAAGGCATTGTGATAAGATAGGTGATTAAATGACCTCATGTCCTTCTGGGGAAACCCAGGCAACTTTGCAAAGTCAAAAGGACTTTGCTGATCCACACTGGCCCAACAGCCACCTTAAGAGTGCCGTACAGGAGGATTTTCCATTTGGCTTAAACTGGAAAAGTAAACTAATTACGTGAATGAATGTTTCCGGCTGCGACAGTATCAACCATCGGAATGCGTGTGGCCAGTGAACTATTAAGTACAGTATATTTTAGCATCCCAGGGGACAATAACTTACCTTGCGTGGCAGCTAATCATTGCTACCTCAGCTCTGCCCGCTCAGTCCCTTTGAGTGGAGCTCCAGACACTCATAATCAGGCCATTCATGCTCAGTCACGCATGCAGCCTTCTCCAAACAGACACAGTGCCTCTAATCACCACCTCTGCTCTCATTTAGGCTGCCATGTGGAGTATGATGCAATACTAAAATGGATCTCGGCAATACAAGGAGCCTGTCTCATACTGCCTCTCATTTAACATGGCAGTCCCCTGCTCTGATCATTCATCTGGGGCAGAGTGACCCTGTCACTGCACGTGCTGTTCGCTGTGGCCTGGGCTGGCTGCTGTGCAGCTGCACAGGACCACTCTGGAAAAATACGAAGCACAGAGGGTGTAGGGTTTTGCAGGCATTGAAGTGTCTTGTGAAAGCAGGTTCCACATGTAGAAATAGACAGTTTTCAAAGATTCACCTTGAATTCTGATTTTCATAGGTGACACTTTGGGATTGTCTGGCAGATTGGCTCTTGGCTCAGAGCTGGTCCTGCAGAGCCAGGGCTGATGCCAAGCAAAGTCACCTGTATGCCTCCACATCCCAGATGTTTGAGCTTCAGCCTGCTGCATGGTATTCCCCGTACCAGTGCCTGAAACAGCTGTGATACTTCCAGGGCAAAGAAGACCAGGCCACCTCCAACAGCATTTTACCAATATCGTTTGTGCCTCCTGGCTCAGGAGGGAGGAACAATGCAGATATTGTCACCAGAGCTTTAAATAAAATTTCCTTCTTCTTTCACATATTCAGGAACCTCTCTTCTTCCCTCTCCACAGCCCATAGCCTGAGTCCTGTTTTTATTTTGAGGGCTAGGAGGCATTTTCTTAACTTTTCATCTTTTATTTTAGGCTGGAATAGAGTTTTTGTGCAGGACTGGCCATCCTGTCTCTAAAGAGCAACTGTAGCTCAGCACCAAGGATGTTTTTGTCAGTTCTTGGACCTTGATGGTGTTACCTGCAATTCCCAAATCTTGTTGGTGACAAGGATAGTAATGTCCCGGAGGGGCTAGCGCAATATTTTGATTTTTCTCAAAGTTTCTCTTAGGTGTTTCTATTTCAGTGGTCTTCATTTTCCTTGGGCATGTCTATATAGGGAAAATCAGGAAAGTTGATTTAAATTAACTAAAAGCAGGAGTTTAAAGTGAATTAAGTAAATTGCATTAAACGTCTCGTTTCACAAGTAAAGTGGCTTTAATATGACTTAGCCTTGGAAGAGAAGTAAACCAAATCAAATCAAAGACACTTTAATTCTGACAGTTCCCACAAAGGGCTTTAATTAATGCAGTTTTACTAATCCACTTAAAAATTCAGATCAACTTTTCTGAGCAGGTTCGTGTAAACAAGCTCTTACAACTGCTCTGCCTGAAATGATTTAGCTTGGTTGGATAATTTTCCCCTCAGAAAGTGAATCCATGCAAGACTGACTCTGGTGGAAGTCCCACTACAGGGGCTTGCACTTGGGTAACTCCATCAATTGGAAAAGTTGGATAAATATAAATCCAGGGTAGCTTAGCTCTTTGTAATGCCTAGAAAGTCCAAGGTACTGTGCTTCCCTATCATTACACACACACAGAAATGAGGCTGCCTCCTCAGTTTAGGAAAGAGAAGATGACAGCACACGGCTCCACGTCTCCTCCTTGGTTAGCATGGGGGTTGGAACATTGGCACAGATCACACTGAGCTCCAACAAATCCTTACACTGCAGCCAGGCAGGCTGCAACCCAGCTGGGATTTCTTTTTGGTGCATTGAGACCTACATTAGCACAAAACTAATTTCCTTTCATGGGCCTTAGAATGGTAGAAATTAGGGCATGTAGTGATTCTTTTTTTTTTTTTTAACTTTTTTAAGCACACCTTTTATTTGGCCAGGTTTGGTTCTGGCTGGGTCACAGCAAGAGGCATGACTTACAAACAACAAAAATGCCAGATAGCATTGGCCAAGGGGAAAAGAAAAAAGGGCTATTTCAGCCAAAACAGACATTTAGTCAATTTGAAGTATATCTCATCAGTGTGCACATCAATCTACCCCATTAAATACTGCATCCTTTAATTCCCTCCTTTAATTCCTTCTGCCTTTATGAACAATTCCCTTTGTAGCTGAAATGCCCGATATAGGTAGTGCAGCCTCTTTTTCAGCAGGAACATGTATGTTTGACTTTCTCAATTAGCTGAAAGTCCTTCAGCAGGGGGTTCCCTGAGGCACATAGCATTCCTTGGCTGGTGACCCTCATTCCCTGTGCTGCTTTACCTTGGCAGGAAGAGCAAAGCGCAGACTTTCCACCAGGGTTTCTTCACTTTTCCCAAAACTTGCCAATCTGACAGCTTGAAACATCATCTGCTTTTTTTGGGGGGAATAATCTGGATATTCCAAAGTGCTGTTCTCACTGCACAGAGCCCCAGACCAGTCTGTGCTGTGCCCCCCCCCCCCCACGACTCTCCTGGATTGTGTTTGATGGTCCCTGCATGCTGACAAGCTGCAATACCTTGGTCTGGACCAGGGCAGACACCCTGACTGCAGTTATCAGAGCTCTCACTTTTCATCATATTTATTAGGCTGCATCTTTATGAAAGAGTTCCTCCAAAATAACTCAGGCAACTGTGGTGCTCCAGCAGCACTGTACACAAAATATTCACTGTGAAAAAAGTGTCAGCATCACCTTCACTGGATCAAAAGTCATGTCAGAGAACATATCAAAGCATGAAAATCTGCTTGCATAAAAAAGCCAAAAGCCTGAAGCCATCCCAAGCACCTTCAAACGATCCGGGAGTTGCACACAGAGCTGCTGCGCAGTGCGGATGGATCAAGGGGGAGCACAGTTTCCAGCCAAACTCCTTCAGCTGCTGCCATCTTCTCCTGGAGTTATTTTCAAACTGTGCAAACTTTAACTTTTTTTTGGGAGAAAGCCATTGCACAGTATTGGAAATCCTGCTTGATTCAAAGTCTCAGTGCCTGTCAGGTGTACGTTCCTTTATAGCAGCAAGTCAGGAGTCATTCATCCCATCTGAGTCAGAGATAAAATCTATGAGGGAACTTTTTCTGCACAGATTTTACAGGTGTGGGAGCAGCTGGCTCTGGGGATGGGTAATGGGGACACAGGCCTCCAGCTCAACATTGTAGCTCAGCTGACACCTGGGCAGGAGGAACCTGCAAGTCACTCAGTCTGATGGGGCTCTCATTTATTCACAGAAACACCTGCCACACACTAAACCCTGAAAAAGCAGGGTTTTTCTCATTTTTCTCCCTAAAGAATTTGTGGTCTAACAGACAAGTTGCACTTCAGGTTTCTTTAAAAAAACAACTTTCCCATGGAACCAATTTGATTCACTTCATGTGACATAGCACTGAAGGCCAGTGAGTCCAGCAGTGAGACAGCCTCTCTCACCCTTCCTCCTGGAGTCTCTGCCCTCATGGAATAGACCTGAAGGGCTGTGGATGAAGTGAGAACCAGTTTGCTACACAGTCCTGCACATAATGACCAGCTTGAAAAAAAAAGTCAATAAAACAAAATTCTGTTGTTTGCATTTTTGCAGTTGAATATTTGCATACTGTCATTTTTCTTCCTTGGATATTAATGCAGGAGGATAATTTGTAGGAAAACTCAGGGGATCCTGATCACACCGTCACTCCAGATGTTTTGTGCACATAGCACAGTGCCTGTGCAGAAGTCTTCCAGCAGCTGGAGCAAAAAGCATCTTCTGCTGCTCCATAATAAGGAGAACATTCTGTGTCTCCTCCTTGCTCTGTTTATCTGGTCCCTGTAGGACTGTGAAGTAGCAGCCCTGTGCAAACACAAAGACAGAGAGAGGGGAGACAACTAACTCGTGCCACTTATGAGGGAGACAGCTGTCACCAGTCCTGCCCATCTGTTATTCCCACTAAATCTTCTTCACCCACTAAGGCATTGAATGTGTTTCGCTCCAAGAAAACCCCAGTGTTTCCAGTTCCGGCGATTAAGAACGAAAAAGCTAAATCTAATATTTCTACAAATTTGATTCTTCAATGCTGCTGGAAGGCGAATTCATCACTGATATTTCATATGATTCATGTTGGTGCATCATTTCTTGAGGATGTAGGTGCCTCCATCACTGTCATGCACTATTTCAGTCCCTTCCTGTTGTCCTCTGCACCTCCACAAACCTCGACAGCTGCTTCTCTCACTTTTGCAAAGTACACAGATAAGGTAGCTTATGTGCTTCTGAAATGGGGACTCAGCGTGTTTTTTCACAGTTTATCTTGGAGCCTGAAGGGCTCTGTCTCTTTGCACTTGCTGTTGGTTTTCCTGCCCCACTATGCCTTTGGTATCTCTCTGATACCTTTTGTATCTCTCCGATACCTTTTGTATCTCTCCAAGCTTATCTGTCTGTGCTGAGATCTCCATTCTCTATTGTATCAGTTTATTTCCCTCTGTGTAAGCATTCATTATAGTCTAATTTCCTCTTATTACTTTAAATTGCCCATCTCTCTGTACCATGTTTTCAACATATTTTCTCTGCAGTATCAATCTACTACCATTCCTGTTGTCATACATGAAATCCCTATTTGTGCTTGGTCTTTGCATATTAAGTGCTTTAATTAATTAATTTTGAGTTAAATATTTTTAAATTGAATCTTAAAATTAACCCATCAGCCCAGGTACAAAAATCAAGTTCCATTATCAGTGTTTTCAATTGTTCAAAGTAGTTTATTAAGAGAGTTGCACCCTTCCCAGTTAGAAATTCCCCAGTTAAAAATCACCAACTTGCTCCCTTTTCAAACTTCAAACCACCTATACACCATAAGAGTTACCTTTCCTGTGTTTACTGTATACTTTTACAAGTGTTTTAAGATGTGTTGGATGTATTTTAATACTTTTTTTAGGTGTTTTTACTCTCTCTCTCTCTCTCTCTCTGCAAGCTAGCTGTGGTGGATGCCAGTGGTGGGCATTAAAAGCCTTACGGCTTTCAAGGAGCCTTTAGTAATTTTGTTTGCTTTTGGACCAGCCAAAAGCCAGCCCAGCGCTGCAAGTTCTTTTTCTCTGAGGTCCAGTGCTGTCTCAGCCAGAGGATCTCAGATCCCTGCGCTCCTGGGGCATACCATCTACTGAGCCATAGGATCCCAAATTTTGATATTTTTCTAATTTCTGTGATTTTTCAATTTTTCCGTTTTAATAAATTAATTTTTTTCAGAGTTGTCTCATTTCTCACACTGTTATACCTGAGACTCTCTGAAAATTTCTTCAAATTTGTAAACTGAGGTTTTGCTTAGCTCTGCCATCATTTTGCAATAGGGTTTTCTTAAAAAAGAAACCAAGCTGATAAGTCATAATGTTATATTTGATAAATCTCATCTAAAAGAATGTGGTTTTTTCTATGTGCCAATAATAGGAACAGTATGCCTGATAATCCCACTGCTGATATCCTATCTCCTATCCAGCATTGCTAGTCAACAGGCAAAGATGAACTGCTGAGAAGAGTCACACTGTTGGAAAGCCTAATTTTGGATTTCAGACCCTGAAGTCTAAATTCTATTTGATATTATTTATGAGATCTTATTATGTGCCTTACAAATATACAGATTATGGCTGGTCATTAAAGAAAACCAAACCTTTACTTAATCCATGGGTAGTTGGCTGAATGGTGATATCTGGATTTTGGGGCATTTAATATTTATTATTTTTCCATATGAATAAAGATGTTCCAGCAGGCCAATCTCAGACTGAGAACAGCATAAAATAAAGCTGTCATGAATAAAGCAAATATAAGCAGTTCCCAAACAGCCTTGAATTTGGGCTTACTCACTGAAAATTTTTGATAAGTGTGATTATGTTCAGAAATTTTTATGTCTGAACATATGCACTTTCACAATTCATGCATACACATTTAACTTACTATTGTTTTTTAAAAGAACTTAATAAAAACATTTTCAGTGAGTAATCCTAAAAAAAAACCCCTCCTTATGGAAGTCTATGTAGAGAAAAAAAAAATGAATTGAATAAAAATTTGGGAAGATGGGGCGAAGTCATGTTTGCACAATCAGAAATCATACTGTCTGGTTCCAGAGCGTAGGTATTGTGGGGAAAAATCTTGACAGGATCTTTGTATTGACCTGATTAGGCAGTGTATTTTGGGCCAACCTAAAATAAGCTGTTATCTTCTTTCTGTGTTTTCAAAAGCTTTCATTTAGATTTGAATGGGTGTTTTGTTCAACCTGAAACAGATCATTTTGCTTGGAGGCCTTTTTTTTTTAAAGAAAAAAGAAACCTAGAGCTATAAAAGCAAGAAGGTAGGAACAGCCTACACTTGAGGTGATCTGAGACAGCTGCCTTCAGATCTCTGCTTGATCAGAGAAATTTAAAACCAGCTCCAAATGTGGATTATGGAGGACATAATGCGAGTCAACTCACTTTGGTGAGTGGCTTCCGCATTGGGTAAAGTTTCACCTGCTGGCTGTCTTGCAGTGGGTACTGAAGTCAGGACCTGAGATGCAGAGAGCTGCAGCCAGGTGTGAGGGAGTCCTCTGGGAGTGGGAAAATGGGGATGCAGAGCTCTGTTCTGGCTGAGGTCAGGAGGTCAGACAGATAGAGGGGAGAGCATCAATGATCCCACAGCAACTTGCACTGATTTTGCATAGTCTGTTGTGGGGAAAGTCAAAATACTCAGGAAATCTGAAATAAAATATCACTGCTCCAGGTGAAACTCCCTCAGCTTTTGGCTTGCTCTTTTGGTTTGCTCACTGTATTAAACTAAAATTTCTAAATGCTTTTGCATCAAATCAGAACCTGCAGAATCTGAAAATGCACATCCACCTTCGAACTTGTCTTTGCCACTCCTGATCCCTCTCCCTCCATTCTGTGGTTATGTCTGGCTGTTTCCATGTTCTGTTTTGGCACTGTCCTATTGATATTTTTTTCAGCAACCTCAAAAGAAAAAGGAGATAAAGATGGAGCCCAGTGGAGACGCCCACTCTAATCCATGGCCAAGGCAGGGCTTCCTGTGTGTAGCCCAGCCAAATGGCTGAGTTACCATTTCTTTGTGAGCCTCAATCAGACCCCATCCTCCCCTAGACGGCAGGATGTGAACAAAAGGCTTGGATACTGCTCAAGCAAGTGGGAGAGGATATTTCCTTCCAATTCTCCAAACTGTGGGACAACTGGGAGCCAGGAGCCTGAGCCTTGTGCTCTAAAACACAAGCACCACAGGCATACTGGAACTCTATAACACAACACCTGGGGGTGGCAGCTGCTCCACGGGCAGCACCTGCTGTGCTTCAGAGAAGGAGGTGGGAGATCAGTACCAACCACCTGCAAGGGCAGTGCCTATTTCTTCTTCCCTTGAGTCCAGTCAAATATTGTCCCCATGTCCCTTGGCTTTAGTCACTCTAAAGGGAGAGCCCCGATCCTCCTGGTGGGTGATTTGCCACCGCCCCTTCCCACATCTATTTGAAGAATGATAGGAGGGGGATCACTCTGCACCTCAAGTTGAGTCTCTGCAGGCCGGTAGAGTGGGTGTGAAATTCTGTGAGGAGATTTTTTTTTCCCCTTCAGTTCCCTCAGATCTGGGTAACTCTGCATAATGAATGCAGCATTTACAAGCTGGTGGAATTAAGCAGCATTCAGCTTAATTAGGGGGTTGATTATTCAGGGAAGAAATCAGCATGTCAATCAGGTATGTGGTCCAAAGTGTTCTGTGGGAGAAGGTGGGCAAAGGCCTACCTGCAGACAGCAAGGCAAGTATCCATGTGCCTCTTTAGGCAGCCTGACCTGCCCACAGCCAGGCAGAGCTTTCCCCTGTGCTTTCATACACCTCTGAAGTGGCTTTTTACAGCAACGTTTATCAGCATTCAGGAGCTTCTTGCTTGGTCCCAAGTTAAGATTTACTATTCATATTACAAGATCACTTAAGCATCCTGCACTGGCTGAGCTGGGAGTCCGCTGGGCCATAAAATTATCCCGGAGTAAACTTAGTAAAGTAAACTGAAAAGGTTAGGGTGAGTTTATCTCTTTCTTGTGTGCATTAAGGAAACGAGGCTGTGGTATTTATCATCGTCCAGCTGAGCAGTTGTGACCTGGGAGGCATTTCAGGTTGACAGGAACAGGAAAATTCCATTTCCTGCATGAGTCTGAACGGCAAGAAAAGCCCCAAAAGCTTACTGCCAAACACATATAGACTTTTTCCATATTTATGGATATTCAGGTCTTATTTCCTAGTGATTGAGTGTGTGATAAGGCCTTAGGTAAGTTCTTTCTCTTTCCTGCACCTTACTTCTCTAGAAGGTAAATTGCTGATAATAATGGAATTCGTAGAATGATTAATCAGCTACAGACGAATGGAAATATTAAGTATGAAAATCTGAGGTGTAAGCTTTTGGGGAGGTAGAGGCTCAGCTTCTCTGTGTTAAACACCTGTATGATGGGATCCTGAGGCAGGACTAAATACTGGAGTATTTGAAATTAAGGTTCATATTCCCAGACTTCACCTCGCATTTTTCCTTTCAGGATTTTACTGTTTTTCTCAACATCACAAGTTCTCTTTTGTCCTCCTCAAGCTCTTGTGCCTTTTGATTTTCCTTAATGGTTTTGTATGAGCTTTCAGCTTGCTACCAATCTGTTGTTTTTAGCCTCAGCGGTCAGTTTTTAGTCACTGGCACATGCTTAAATTTTTGAATATTTAAACCTTATGAGAGCAGCACCAGTGCCACTGGTAGAAATACTCAAGTCCCCAAGTAAGGCATAAATTTAAGAGCCTTGTTGAATAGATTTAAATCTGGTATAATGCTAGAAAAGTAGGACAAGTTGTCTGGATTTACACCAGGTGTTTGGAAGCAGAACCATGACTTATTTTATTTCAGTAGAAGCACCTCTAACACCTTAATAGACAGATGCTCTATTGCATAAATGCGGTTAATGAGGATTATCTGAAATGTTCTATATACTGTATTTTTGAAGGTTTGCTGTCAGATATTGCAGTTGTAGCAGGAATAGCAGAAAACACCATGTCCCCATGGTACATTACATGCAGCACTTCCCAGTGGCAGTAAATGTTCTGGCTTAATCAAAAAGATCACATTTCTTTCTATTACTACCTGCCCAGAGAAGCTAGAATAACTTTTGGCCAAGGAATACATTAGTTTAAATCTTAGATTTCAAAATGAAATTACACGAAGTCTTGCAGATATGATTCATATGTCCCCCATTATTTCCAATCTTCTCCTTTTTCTCTTCTAACTTGAATTTGTGTGAGAACTGCAGTGCTGTCGGTAGTGGTGGCACTGGCCGGGGGCTCGGCAGGGGCAGGCACGACATCCAGGCATCCCTCCTCCCGACCCACCCCTCTTCCCCTCACAGATCGTTTAGCTCAACCATTCCTGTGAATTGTCTGCTCGGCCAGAGCTACTCTCGCACTTCCTGCAAATCATCCTCAAGCAGGCACAACTTTCGATGTAAATCACAATGCTCTGCTCTTTGCAAGGCTCGTGGAGAGAGTTCTGTGGGCAGTTCAGGCTTTCCCCAGCCCAGTGGCTGCAGGAGGATCTTTTGTCAGTTTTGCCTCTCCCTGCTGGGATGTGTGAGTGTCCCAGTTTGGAGAAGTGGGAAAACACTGGCACCCACCCACTGCACGTGCCTGTCATGAAGATTTATGAAGTGATATTTTCAAGGAGTAAAGCATTATTTAAGCCAGGTGCTGTGATCTATTGATAACAAATGGGATGAACATTGGGTAGTTAAATATTTAAAGCACAATCTTTGGAATTGGGACATCTGTGACCTTTTCCAGCTCTGCTAATGGCTTCTTGCCTGTCCCTGGACAAGACACATCCCCACTGCTGCCACTCCTCTCCCCCCAGATTTTATATAATGCATCTATTTATCTGTGAACTCTTCTGGTGAACAGTGCTCTGACAGGTGCTGGCGGAAAGGCAGGTGCAGCAGGTTCTGGGTGCTCATGAGACCCTCAGGATCCTCTTTGGATGGAAGATTTTATACCAGTCTGAAGCTAGGGATGGGAAAGTTGCTCTTCCACCAGGCACCTTCAATTTTATTTCAACTTTAAGCTTTCTTGTTGTTATCTGTTCCCAGCATCACATCCTCTGTGTAGCTTGGGTGCCAGAGGAGTTTAGGGTGTCACTGTGTCACGGCTCTAGGAAACGTCTGACTACAGGCAGTGGAAGTTGTGTAAGTGCAGTGGCCTGAGACAGAAGATGGCTGGGAATAGATAATTTATGCATCCCTTCTGCTTTTAAACTCTGTTTTGATGATCAGAAACAAACACACATTCCTGTAGCTTTGTTGATAAAACTTTTCACTTTTTAAGAGAAACCTGATGTTCACTTTTCTTCCTGTTCGGCACATTTCACCTTATTTCAGAGCTGAAGCATACATATAAATATAGCAAGGTTCCTGACCCTTTTATATCATAACAAAATATTCATAGAACAAAATTGCTGCAGATGTACCCCAGAATGGTTTATCCAACAGAGTAGTGTACATGGATCCAGTCAAACTGGGCAGTAGCCCCAACATCAACTATGAGAGTTCACGACTGACTCTCATGGTTTATATGATTTCTGGTTATAGATCTTGATATCTGTCACATCTTTAGTGCAACCTCCTATTTGTCCATGTAAAATGTCCTCTTTCAGTTATTTGCTCATGGAAGTATTTCCATTGTCCTGAGAGTACATCTTAGTCTGGTGTGCACTTATTTGGCTGTGATCCAGTGGAATACTCAGCACAGACATCTTTTATGAATCACATCCAATGTACTCCCATGTATTCTTTGAAGGACCACAACACTGAGTACACTTTGTCCCTGGATTCTTGGTACCAGCTTCTGACTCAACTGCAATGTGCATATTTTGTGATGGAGGACCTTTTTCTGCAGTACTTTATGTTCAGTGAAAGTTTAATCAAGAAACATGAGTAATTGGCATTAACATTCACTTCTGAGCAGGAGAACAGCTTTGATAGCATCTATACTCATTAGACATTTCGTTCCAAACACTGTTCATTACAGTCAGCTCTTTTTGTATTGGCTTCTACCTTGTAAATACAGCACAGATTCTGCTCAGCACAGAAGCAGGCCTTGAACAAACACTCTGTGGTTACACAGAAGGAAGAAGTTTTAACTGTCAAAAAGAAACAAGTGGAACAATACAGTTGCTTTAAGAAAATTTCTAAGCAGTGTGCGACACAACAGAAAGATCTGCAATGACAGAACACAAGGTTTATTCACTGGCTGCCTAAATGGGATGAGTAGGATTGATTTTGCTCACATTCTAAAATGAACCCCTGGAAAAGCTCGAGCTTCACCTTGGGAGGCCTGGTGAAAGTTTGTTGGGTTGCACTTATGGGACCAGAACCGCTGTATGCAGTGAAGGGGCATGAGCCATGCCAGGAGTGAGATGGGAGGGAGCCACACAGGTCCCTGTGCTTTGCACTTCTGTCTGCTTATGTAAAAATCTTGAACAGAAAATGGATACTGATCCCCAAAAATGGCTATACCAGCATGTCTGCACCACACCCCTTGTCCTGCTGCCACTAGAATTAGTACAGGTGAGAGACATTTAAGCACCTTACAGCCTCTGTTTCCTTTTTAAGTGCATCTTAAATACAGAAGTATCAATAAGCATTCATGAATAAGATTTCCTGTGTCCACTGTGGAAATGAAGAACACAGAGTGTTATGGTTACAATGCCAGGGGGTGGAGTTTTGGTGTTGAATATTCTATACCATACACTTCCACGCTGGGGGATGTGGTTTCAGCAGGAAAGACTTGGGGTTGGAAGTGAGAAAGGGGCCATCCTGCCTGGCTCTCTTAGGAAATAAGACATTGGGAGCAGCCAAGCTCAGTTTCCCTGTTGGTTGTCAAAACCAGCACAACAGAGTAATGCTGACTTTCAGGTAGCTTATAAAATAACAATGTTGTGTTACCGCGGTATCTAAATGGCCCTAAGGCAGCAGTTAGGAAATGTGTTCTGTGTCGATTCACCCCTACACTCTGATTAAATTTGCACCCAAATCAAGTAGTACAAAGTCTCAAATTGTTTAATGAGTTGACTTGACGAATAGATGATCTTGGTTTTTAGCAGTTACCCTGAAAATGTGAGGCAGCAGGAGCCCTGACTTTTGTAGGTCAGTAGAAACAGTCTGGGGATCTTGTACTACTGTTCTATGATACTTTACACTTTCACAGCTTTAAAGCACTTCTGAGAGAATGTGCCACCTATTATTTCAAGTAATGCTAACTAAGCTCATGTTGAATGAAGCACAAAAACATCAATTTCTTTATGCCAGTGTTTGAGAATTATGTGCCAATGCAAGGACTCTTGGATCCCAGTTCCCTGCTGTGACCATCTGACCTGAATTTTTACTCAGTGCTGCATCCTGCAAGGTGATCTGCAGTAGCCAAATCATTTCAAAGAGCTTTAGGCCCATGGGTATGGTATAGCCAAGAGCTAGAAAATACTAGCAACCACTGCCCATTTAAGGAACCTCCATTTGAGAACTGCCACCCTAGATATTATCTAACACTAACTAGTCCTATCATACTGCTCTGGTTAGGCTTGTTCATCTGGCACATAGCACTGCAATCCATGAAACTTGGCTTTGCTTGGTTTTCGCCAAAATCTTGTTGCTCTGGGCTAAACATAAAATTTGTCAGGATGAGGAATATAGTAGTTGAGTGCCCTGGGACAACAGATTCCCAGTCATCTTTCCCTAGATAGAATGCTTTTGTTCTAAAAGGCCGGACATTCTACATGCTTGTATCCCAGTAAAATCAATCCATCTTTCTCCTTGTGTGGGCTCAAGGCTGCTCTGGGAGCCTGGCTCAGCCTGAGAGAGCCCTTCCCCCTGCCACCTACAGATGAATGTGCTGGTAAATCTCACCTCTGACTCTTGTTTTCTGCCATCTCATACCACCTCGGGTGCCATAAGGCATTTGTGGGATAACACTGGCAGTACAGACCCTCTTGATGCTGTTTTCCTGTTGCCCAGTAGCAGCCCTGAAGGAATTACAGTCCATTGACAGGGACTTATAGATGTTGGTGGCCACCGTCTCCTTTCCTTTGACATGTTCCAAACATCACTTTTCTTCTTAAAAAGTAGTAAGAGCTTAGCACTGTTACTACTGTTGCTGTCACTTCCTAGTAGCAACAACAAAACATGGTTTGTTCCAGCCACTCAACTTCCATTTCTCATCTCCTCTTTCCTTCATTTTCTCTATTACTCCTGTGCTTGGTTTTCTTCTTTCTTAGAGTTCAGTGGGAACTTACGCTGGAGTAACAAGTGCTCCTCAGATGTACTCCAAGACTGTAGATCTGGTTCTTGCAGAACATGGAGGGAGAAGTCTGTCAAGGAGATAGAAAGTGAGGGAATTGAGCAATAACAGGAGGGTGATACAGCCCTGATGGACCAGAAGAAAGAATGAGCTCAAGGAAAGAGTGTGAAGGCAGAACAAGGGGGAAACAATAGAGATAAGAGCATAAATATGGGCAGGAAGAAGCAACACAAGGCCTTAAAGACAGAATTAGAGATACAATGAAAAGAGTTAAGGACTGTCAGTAAATAGATACACAATCTGAATGGTAATGGATCAGGAGCCTTAGCTGAAGCACTGGGAATGTTAAGGAGAGAAGGAAAACAGGCAGCAGAGAGTTTGCATCAATCCAGTTATGTAGGTTACGGGTGTTCTGTGGTCCTGTCGGGACGGCCGGACGTAGACAGTGACGGATGGAGACGAGAGATCTCTATAGGCAGGTCTTGGGACACAGCCGGTTTATTGTAAAGGGCGTGGGTATTGGGGCACTGCTCAGAGCTGGTAGACTCAGCTCTGAGCAGGCCCAAGAGAGCAAGAGAGTGAATGGGTGAGAGAGAGAGAGAGAGAGAGTAGGAGCATGAGTAGAAGTGGAAGAGAGAGAATGAGAATGAGAATGAGTAGAAGAGAGAGAGTGAGAATGTCTGAAGTCCTGGTTACAATACAATAAATCATCTTCTGCACTGAATATTCTAATTGTCACTAACCAATCTAATACAAGATACAAATCTTATAGCATTTACATACAGCCTACAAGAGTTCTTATATTACCATAGAGTGTTACATCTTAACTTCTAAAAACTACTCTTTGGACCCCTTCTGCTGAGCTAGTAGGGTCTGCTCTGACCCTTGGACCTGTTTGCAAGCAGAGGGTATTGTTCCATCAAGAGGGGATTACTTCAGTCGGCCATACCATTGTTTTCTAGTTGTTCAGTAACTAAGACCTGGTATTTCAAAAGTGGCTTTCATTTCGATGTTGCCTGTAGTTTTCATATTCCCAAAATCTTTTGTCAGGCAATCATATTTCCAAGGCTTTCCTGTTTCATCTTCCCCAACACAGTTAGCCAGAAGGGACCTTGACTCAGCTTTTTTGACCTCAGAAGCTCACAGGAACAAGGTGGGATGATCATGAGAACAGGCTTTTTTGGGGAATTCATGAGATTTTCCAGATGGAAATAGCATAGACAAACCTTTGCACAGCAGATTTATGTCACTGCTGGCTTTGCTTCTAGCTGGAAGTGCAAGGCAGAGTGAAAGCAAGTATTTATTTTCCTTCAGCAATCCTCAATCATTGAAATATTGAGTGAGTCTGTGAGTTTGGTTTAATCAATGCTGCTCTGGTCAAACTTGTCACTTATAGACAAAAATGCAAGTATGCCAAAGAGAAAACAAGACCACAAAAAAATAACATTATTGACAATGACCTTTGAGCAAAAGTGGATTTTGTTTCTGTTACACTTGTATCTCTTAAATCTCCTATACCCAAGTTCACAGCAGCAGAGTTCACAGTAAGGAGTTTGAATACATGACTTGATTTGTCAGAATTTCAGAGCACTGACTTCCAATGAAAGCAGTGGAAACATCAATAATCAAGTTTCTTCCAAGACAAGTTAATTAGCTGTAACACTTTTTCTGATCCCATGTCTTTGACATGTCTCCTGTGACATCTTGGACCTTTTGGCTTGGTTTCCTGGTAGAGAAACAGTCGGTGAACACAAGTCTGGTGTGCCCCAAGTGTTTTGTCACAGGATCTGGGAAAAAAATGGCTCAAAACCATGCAGGATTTTCTTCTTTTTGTATGCTGAGGGGAATAACCTTAAGAAAAAATAAATCCTCTGTTTATTCATGGAGATTATTCTAAACAGAAAAAGCAGTGCAGAATATCTGGTGTAGCTGAAACTAATTACAATACAGTGCATCTTTCCAAGATTAAACAGTGGCTCATACTAAAAAAAAGATAGTCTTGAATATTTTGTGAAACCATACTGTCTGCTGATACTTTCCCTGAGTTCCATGGTGGATATTGAACTCTGGGCATGTGACTGTGACAAAGCCAGAACAGGCTTTTTTGTTGTTGGTGGTGGTGGTGGTTTTTTTATGTTGAATAGCTCCATTTTGGCTAAAAGAACCAAATTTGAGATGGAGAAATACTGCTTACCAGCACGATAACCTTGTGTGGCAGCAGACTCATGATAAATACGCTATAGATCTAGAAGTTCAGTCTGATACATAGTCTGGACCAAAGGGTTCTCTCACAGTGTGATGATCTATTGTATTGCCCAGCCAACTGGAGTGGCATTAAAATGAATTATACCAAGTGCCTGGTTTGGAAATTGTCTAGTCCATTATGTTTTAAGTACAGGCTTCTTAAAGGGCAGGAGGAACCTTGGAGAGAGAAAATGAGTTGAAAACAAATTGTAACCATGACATTCTGCCTCCTCTCCTCTCCTCTCCTCTCCTCTCCTCTCCTCTCCTCTCCTCTCCTCTCCTCTCCTCTCCTCTCCTCTCCTCTCCTCTCCTCTCCTCTCCTCTCCTCTCCTCTCCTCTCCTCTCCTCTCCTCTCCTCTCCTCTCCTCTCCTCTCCTCTCCTCTCCTCTCCTCTCCTTGCCATTTTTGGCAACTAGGGCATTATTTCCTCTTTCCTGTCACATACTGGTAGGGTTCAAAAAAGGCTTTTCAGTCATTTACCTTGTTGTGATTTGCAGAAAGAGAATAAAAGAGTTGTTTATCCTTTCATGCCTTCACAGCTATGTCTGTGCTTCCTTTTTCCTGATACACGTCCTTTGCTTGTTTTCTGATGAGGTTTCATAAAGTCAGCATCAGAGATGCACCAGTGGGTTGCCTGGGCTCAATCCTTGATATTTTACAACTCTTTCATGATGCCACCAACCACAACGTGCTGCATTGTTCAACCAGGCTCTATGTTCACACATTTCTCTTTATTCATAATGATCACATTTCTGCATGTTCTTGTTCTTCCAACTGACTCATGTGAGAAGGTCTCCAAGTTGTCAAATTCATTCTCAGGTTACTAGGCAAAGTAATTTTCTTTTATTTTCTCTTATTTTCTTTTAATCTATGCTAATTCTAAATACCCTATTGATTATCTTGTGCACTGTCAATTATGTAGCTACCACAGCTTCTGTATTTCTGCTGCAACTAGAAAAGTTTTCAGCCCCAGCATAAACATTCAAGGTGCATCTCTGGTAATAGCTCATGCTTTCATGATAGGATGACTCCTAGAAAGACAGACTGATTTTTGCTATCCAAGATAACCACTAAGACAAGGAAATTTTGATCCCTTGCATTCTATATAACTCTGCAAACCCTGATCATTCAGACACAGAGCACACGTACAGGTCTGCATGGCACTGTGTGAGTTCAGCAATTCACAGCATCGTGTGGTTGCCATCAGTCTCCTCATCTGCCCCTCACCTTCATTTGGGAACTGAACTCTTACGAGCACTTACTTTGCATTTTGATCTCTCTGGCCTTCAGTAAAGTGTGCAATGCAGTCTGATACCCAGATAGATCATGTGCTAGTCAAGGGTGAGTCACCCTCAATCTTGGATGTGCAAAATTGCTTATTAAGTCTAAAGGTGGAGGAGAATCACATCTGTTTCACCTGAATTCCTATACAGCTGGCTTTGGATGCACTAATCAGATATCCAGGAAGGATGCTGAGGTCACCATGGCTATGATTTTGCATGAAGTCCTTAAAACTGCATTCCTATATTACCGCAGGCCTGGTTCCTACGGTATATCACCGTGTCCCGCAGCTATAGGGAGGAGGAGGAGAAGAAGATCCAGCAGGCAGGAATTGTGCAGCAAGATTGATTTATTTAATTATTTTACAAACTCTTTTATAGACTTTTTTCTTCATAGTCTAATTGGACAAAGGACCAGCCACCCCTTGGGGGTGATTGGCCAAAATCCTAAAACATCCATTATCAAAATATTTTCTACTATACCATAAACAAGACTTTCCAAGGTTGCAGGTGGCTTGGTTGTTTACATTCCCTGCTACCTCTTCTGTGAGAGAGAAAAGTCTCTCACGGACTTAGAAAAATAACAAGAAGATCCTCACTAACAGCATTTTTGTACCTACATTCCTAATTTTGGATTGTGATGGCTTAGTCATCTGCAAAAAATTAGATTTTATATGATCATAGCTGGGTTGCTTATTTTGACAGATGCCAAAAATATTGGTACAAGTACCCTTTTCTAATAGCTCATATTGCAGTTTGCACCATTGGCTCTGGTTCTCACATGCTTTATGTAAACTTTTCAGTGTGCAATCCCTATGAAGAGATGATCAATTTGTGTAATTTAATAATTACAAATAAAACCGTACTTCAGATTTTTCCAGTGTCATGAGCAGCTGCTGATGGATGTAAAAGCATAGAGTATCTGTCCATGCCCTCCCAAGGCTCTCTTGGAACTGCTCAGTGATGTTAAGCACTTAAACAGCAGGGATTTTTTGGGAACAGTCCAGCTTGCTCCGGTATTAGGAACCATTTAGCAAATGGTGATAACTAATTTAATTAGGATCAGACGCTGATGCCATTTGTGGAGATGATGCCGTATGGACACAACCCACTGTTCTTTGGCTCTGAAGCATCCTTCTCTGATTTTTGGACTGCCATGAGATACAAACACTAACACGCTGACAGCAATGCACAGTAAATGGTTGGAGTATTGGGATATTTGTCATTCAACCAAGGTATTTTATCTACTCAGTTGTCAGATGCCATCAAGAGCAGCAGTTTTATATTTCTTGAAAGAATTCATTCCTCAAATGACTGTCTCAAAGTAATCAATGTTCTGAAATTCTTGTCACTTACTGTGCAATTTACACGTTGTGTCTAATTTACACATTTTGAGAGCTCAGAAGATTGGTCTTCAGTGATAGTATGTCTACTTCTTGTCAGTCAACAGAGGGGTTCTGACTAATTGCTGGTGTTTTTCTGCTGTTGTGGATTATGCCTACATGTTCTATGGAGCATGACTTCCATCTTCTGTCAGTTCAGGAAAAATATCCTCACTCAAAAAGTTGCTTTACAGGTCAAGAAAATCCTGTTTGTATTTCTTACCTCCTACAATTTGCACAGTTTCCAGCTAAGCTGTGGAACTCCCTGCCACGGGATAATCCAGATAGTAAATTTTCTGTGGTCTTTAGAAGACATTATACAAGTTCCTGGGATCTATTGTATTACCTTGTCTCCATCTAGCAATGGTGCTGATGACAGAGGCCTGATACAGATTGTTGTACTTTTTTTTGTCAGTCCTGGCTGAAGACATTTTGGATCACAGACTAAATCCAAAGTATGCATATGACCATATTTCTATCACTTCCACACATCATGGCTTGTGTTGAAGCACCAGTTGAATCAGTAGTTGTTAAGTTTACTGCCAGTGACTCACATTTGACCACAATCAAAACTGACCATTCTGTGTGGTGGCATATACAGAGAAGTAACAGGAATGCTGCTGACACCTCTAGGTAGACTCCTAATGTCCCCTATTGATAATGACAACAGGATGAAGATTAACTATAACGCTTCTATTTTTCTCACATGTTTTTTTCTCTGGTCAGATTCATTCTTAGTGACCTGGGTGTTTTTCCTCTTACATTTTGCTTGTGGACGTAGCACCTGTATTTACATTTATCACACAGCTGGATGATGATTTCTTGTTTGACAGCTGAGGGGCCTTCAGCATTTGCAGATATTATTGTCAGTGCTGGTCCTGATAAGAGGCCTTTTATAGATAACTAACAGCTTGCACATCTAGGCACATCTTTAGCTGTGATATTAGATATTTAGCAGGATTTGTGGATTCATAGAATCTGACAGGGATAACAATGCAAGCATTTCTGCTGGTGTCCTGTTATATATGAATATCTGTGAGGAATATTCCATTTTCTATTCTCTACATGGCTGCTACAGATAACTCTAGAGTGAGAAAAGGGGCAGAGTTCTAAATTTTGCCTTGTCGCTGCACCTCTGCTTTAAAATATTCTTGTTGATATACCGTAAATTTGAAATCCCGTGAAGTCTTGTCATCTCTGTTTGCAATGGAGGAAGAACTAAGAGAATCTGTGAATAAGACTGAAACAGATCTGACTCCCTGCAAATAGAAGAATTCTGTCTTATTTTATTAACCAACTGAGAGTATATCTATTGTGTGACTGAGTCAATGCCTCGTTATTTCAAATTTGTAAATGCCTCACTCTGGTCCTCCACGGAGTTCCCCAGCAAAGTTATGAGAGACAGTTTCACAAGCTCTACTTCCATGGCACATTTTTTCCAATGTTTTCCTCCTCAAGAAGCAAAAGAAAGAGAACAAAAATACCTTTAATCTGCTGATCTCTCAAACATTCCCCCACAGTTCTGTGAATACAGAGGGAGAAATCCTTCTAGAGGTGCAGGAGTTGAAGCAGTTCATCATGCTTCTCAGGACAGTTGCTTTTTTAATTGTTATGCACACACACACAGAGCACTCATAGTCTCTAAGTCTTGGGCAGAGACTCCTCATTATTTTGTTTCTGAGATCCTTGAGAAGAGGGGACAGGTTTCTGCCATATGTCACTTGCTGCTGAAGAACTGATGGAAGCTGGTGGCATTTAGCTCTGGCTCTGAGATTTTGCTAGATGGGTTTTACTCTCTGAACAGGAACTCTCCCTCCACATTTAAATGTTTATTTGAGGAAGGTATGCTATTATAAAATCGGTACACTGCAAGTATGATCAAGATCTAAAAAACAAAGCAGCTTAGACGAGAGCCATCAATGAGCAGAAATCCATCTTCATTCACAGAACATGTAAATACTGTGAGAGCATAACATGGCCCAAATGGATTGAGGAGAAACTGAGGCAATAAAGTATTAGATAAGAGTACGGGTCTACAAAACATATTCCATAAAATCCCATATCCCCATTTCTAGAATCATTCTCCTTTTTCCAATCAGAGTTTCCAGGCTCACTAATATTCTCAACATGTGGTTTAACAACAAAGCCCAGTGTTATCTGTATTTTGGGGGGTTTTTTTGCTTTTGTTTGGTTGGTTGGTTGTGGGTTTTTTTGGTTTTTGTTTGTTTTATTTGTTTGTTTGTTTTTAATTCAGTTTGTTTTTTAATAAGCAACCTGCAAGGGTTTTTTTAATAATAAAACCAGTGCTTAGCCTCAGTCAGAGAGCAAACCTCTCACTGTGTGGCAAGTTGCTCAAATCTACAGGAAAATGAACTCCTGCCCGAAGCAGCAGAAGGGGGAAGGGTTGGTTGCAGGGCAGGAGCAAATGATGTGAAGACAGCAAAGGGATGCTTTGATTTTTAAAATAAATCTGGGATTAAGTTTTTTCAGGTGAATAGCACTACCCCAGTATAATGAAGCAGAAAAGTGCAGTGCTTAGCCCTGGAAGATGAGAGATGTAGAAACCAAACCTGTAATGTCCACAGCAAGCAAGAAATGGCAATAAGTTCCTAGCTACGAGTCTAAGATGCTGCTGTCAAAAGCACTGATGACATTTGATGCAGCAAATGAGACTGGAAGGAAAATTCAGAGTCAACATTTGCCCTGGGGTTTCTGACAAGTAGATGTAAACGGATGGCCATCAGGATCCTCTGCCAGTGGAAGAACATGTCTTAGGACATGTTGAAATCGAGTTATCATTGGCTAAATTGAATTGCAAGAAATCTGTGTGTGTGCAGTCCTTTGAACTGAAAGAGCAGATACCCTGCAGCAGAGAGGAATGAAAACCTGTGGTGTGTTTCTGGGCAGGCAGTGCCTGGTGTTTGGGAACTGAGACCTATGATTTTCCTTACCAAACTGAAGAGCTAAAAAAAAAACCAAAACCATGATCTAGTGAAAAAAGGAAAACATGATCTAGTGAACACAGAGAGACATGAATACTCAAGTAAATTTTTGAGTGCTGTGAATAGAAGCCTTAGGAAGGAACTGCCTCAACTTGCCCAAGTATTTGTTCCTGCTCCAAAACAGAGTTCCTGTAAGAATTCCTGTGAATTAGAATAACAGGCAGCTGTGGCACTTCTCTTACAGAGCAGCCACTCAAAGTTCTTCGGACTCCAAACTGTACAAACTATTTTATTTCTATTTCTAAAAAAGCATATTTAATCTTTGTTTTTATAAAGCTTTCAAATCTGGTTTTGGAGCTTTGTTAAAATGGGATTTCTTGGTGATACAACATCAGGAAACTTGCAAAACTCATTTATTTTTCTGAGCAACTGTTTAAGGGTAAAAGGAAAGTATCATTATTTTTTACAAAAAAATATTTACTTGAAAAGGCAAGTATCATTATTTTTGTGTCACTGTCTGTACACGAAATAGAAATTTTAGTCAGATTTTGATCCCATATATATATATACACATGCATATATTTATATATTTATTTATTTAAAATTTATATTTATATCATGTGAAGACCTCTTCCTCTACCTGATGAATGTTGCATTTACAGAAATAGATTTAGAACTGAATGAAAAAATATTACCTTGATTTTTCTGTTCATTTAGAGGAACACAACTGATTTCAGTAGAGGTTGCCTCTGATTAAAGCTAGTGAGTGTACCAGAACAGCCTTTATATATGAGGGTATAGAACAGCAAGCTGAAATCACTCAAACAAGTTTACTGTTCAAGCTAGGATTTAAAAGTCCTGAAAATCCTGTTTATGTAATTTTTATTTCCCTTTAACCCCTTGGCAATATCTGGTAGGACTCCTGCCATAAGCACTAATGAATTTTGCATTGAATTCTGACTCTTGGCATTTAGGGCTTAATAAAATCTTCTTTTCCTTTATCTGGAAGATTCCTTTTCTGCTAATTGGTGTCAACATCAATCAAGATCAGAAGTGTAAAAACAATAGTTTAAAGGCCTTTTGCTCATCTGCTTTATACCCCAAGTAATATGGAGCTGTAGTCAGCTTACAAATAAAAGTGGCAATAAATGTTCTTTCACTGTAAAATGCACAAAATTCTTGGAAACTTTGAAAAATGGTCCTGTTGCTGTAAATTAAAAGCTTTTTTCAGAGCTCTGTCAGTTACTCAAATGGCATTTTGAGTGAGTGGGGCTGTGCTAAATGCTTTGTGTAGCCTTAGAAGAGCTTCCTCCAGACCTCCAAAACTGTGGATGACACTGTGGAGATTTCCTTTAGAGGAAGATCCTCTGGAAGATGAGGGCTGGGTCACAGATTCATGAATGTGCATGCCTAATATCATAAGCATCTTTCATTGTTTATGTGGGTTGAACACATCATTAAAACCTGTGGCCAGGGTAGGGATGGAAGTATGGTTGCTGATGGGCAGCACCTTGTTTGCATGAGAGGGGACTGCCCCTTGCTCTATGCAAGGCTGGAGACCTTGGGTCCTACTGAATTTGGGGTTTGCCCAGGTCAGAAGCAAGATCCAGGCAATCAAGGACTCAGTATAAGTCCCTGGAGAGGGTGTTTGGTGATGCACAAAATGTTGTGTATGCTGGTGAGACAGTGGCTGCTGGGACAGTCATCTCCCCCCATCCCTGCAGGAATGGTAGAAGGGTGCAGCAGCCCATCAAATTCAGTCCTAGGGTTGCAATGACTTCTCCTCCTGTCTGTTGAGAGATTTGGAATACTGTTATTTGTATAGACAAGCCATGAAAGGATGATGTCTGAGATAAAACCAGCACATGGCAGGGCTGCCCATTACACAGACTCCTCCCTGAGCTCTGATCCTGTCCTGTCAGTCCTGCAACAAGCAACACAGAATCTAATCCTTACAGTGGCAAGGGACCACAGCCTCTATCCCCAATAGTAACAAGGGGTAGATATGTGTGAGCACAAAGACCAAGCCAAGAACTGGAGGAATGCCTGGGGAAGGTGGTTTGTGAGGAATGGCCTTTAGTAATGACCAAAACTTGTCTGGCAACCCCAGCTCAGGGTTCCCCACCTCCATCACTCTTAGTGAGAATATGGAGTTGAGATGTCATGTGGACATCCCAGTGCCTCTGTAGGGCCAGCACAGAAAGCTCCATTGATGAGTCAGGTTCTGTCCTCTGAGAGACAATGTATTTATTAGTAAAATGTAAGTGAAGAAAAAGATTTTTCTACACCGAGAATCAAAGCCACACAGTAAAAAGTGTAGTTATTTTCCTCAAAGCAAAGGTAAATGACATGCAGGATATTTCCTGCCTTTCCATGGCTGAGCTGGGGAAAAGTACTTTTACACACAGAAGCAGTATGAGACTGAAGTCATTGCTGACAGAGGATCAGGGACAACAAACAGCAATTTCCAATCCTCCCATGATACCTTGTGGCTCACACTGCTGCACAGCTCGTTGAGCTGCAACATTAGGGTAGCTTCATCTTGTTGCCCAGTGAAGCCTAAAATAAAACCTGGGGAGGTTCATGGTACTTTCTTTGTTAGGTGCTACAGTGCCCATAAAGGAAGAATACACAAGGGAAGGACAAGCATGTACATGGAATCATAGGATCATTTATGTTGGAAAAGATCCTTAAGGTCATTGAGTCCAGCTGTTAAGCCAGCACTGCCAAGTCCACCACTAAATCCTGCCCCCAAGTGCCACATCGATACATATTTTAAATATCTCCAGGGATGGTGACTCCAGGCCTTCCCTGAGTAGCCTGTTCAAGTGCTTGATGACCTATGGTGAAGAAATGTTTCCTAATATACAATCTAAACCACCCATGGCACAACTTGAGGCCATTTCCTTCTGGCCTGTCATTTCTTACTTGGTGAAAAAAGAGGCTGATCCCACCTGGCCACTCTCCTGTCAGGGAGTTGTAGAGAGTGATAAGATCTCCCTGAAGCATCCTTTTCTTCAGGCTAAACAGCCCCAACTCCCTCCACTGACCCTCGTAAGTCTTGTGCTCCAGACCCTTCCCCAGCTTCATTGTCCTTCTTTGGACCTGCTCCAGCCCCTCAATGTCCTTCCTGAGCTGAGGGTCCCAAAACTGGACACAGCACTTGAGGTGTGGCCTCACCAGTGCCCAGCACAGAGGGACAATCACTGCCTTGGTCCTGCTGGCCACAGTATTGCTGGCCATGATGCCGTGGGGCTTCTTGGCCCTCTTGCCCCACCTGGGCACATGCTGGCTCATGTTCGGCGACAGTCTGCCAGCACCCCCAGGGCCTTTCCTGCTGGGCATCTTTCCAGCCACTCTGCCCCCAGCCTGGAGCACTGCAGGGCCTTGTTGGGACACAAGGGCAGGACCCAGCACTTGGCCTTATTGAACCTCATACAATTGGTCTCGTTCCATCAATTCAATCTCTCCAGAACCCTCTGCAGAGCCCTCAGCCTCTAGCAGAACGACATTCCCATCCAATTTGCTGTTGTCTGCAAATTTACAGAGAGTACACTTGTTTCCATCACCTAGATCATCAATGAAGATATTGAACAGGACTGGGCCCACTACTGATCCCTGGGAGACACCAATGACCAACTGGATGCAGCACCATCACTCTCTGGGCCCAGCCATCCAGGCAGTTCTTGCCTCAGCAAAGAGTGCACCTGTCCAAGCTGTGGCTTTCTGACTTTTCCAGGAGAATGGCCTGGAATGCTATTTTGACACTACTTCATCACACAGTGCAGTACAAGGTTGTGTCTGGTCAATAGAGCAATGGCAAATCTCTTGGTGTCCCGCAGGCCATTGTGCATTTTGAGTAATAGCTGCCTGGGGAGCAGGTTAATGCCAGGCACAGGCTCTGTTTGCTGTAACTCACGTGAATAGCTATGAACAGAAAGGCTGAACGTTGCGATGACAACACATCAATAAGCAAAGCCACTTTCTGCACCTTTTGACATGAATTACCTGTCTTGGATACTGCACTATAATCAGCACTTGCATCACCAGGAGGAAAATAAAGGCCAGTATGACCTTCTGGAGCAATAGGACCTGTTTTCCTGGACTGATGAGAGAGTCATTAGTCTGAAAAGTTACTTGGACTGTCAGTAACCTTCTCACTGTGTGATGCAGTGCCTTAGCTGAGCCACACCTCCGTGTTTAATTTACCCTTCTGCACAGGGTGAGTTCTTTAGGGACTGTTAGAGTAAATGTTTCTGCAGGCATGATGGCTGGGCAGCCTGCAGCACTACAAGGACAGCACACGGACTTTGTGCAGAATCAAACATGAGCCCTTTGGGGTGGATCACTGGGGTACAGAAGGAGAGAATTGGGAGGAGTAGTTTTGCTGGGATTTCCAGCAACCCTCCTGACCCATGTGGCTGTGTGTGCCCCTGGTACCGGGGAAGGAAGCAGCTACAAAAGCAGTGGGACTGATTGTGCATTAGAGGGGCTCCCCTATCAACAACAAAACAGACTGTTTTGTCTCCATTCACCTTCTAGGTAGATCAGGGCAGTCCTTAATGCTGGTCTTAGCTATTTCTCTCTTCGTTTCACACATATTTCAAGCAAACAGGGATGACAAAAGCATGCAATTTATTGCAACACACAGTGCTGGTAATTTTGCAGGCTCTGAGGCCAGCTGAACAATATGCTGCTGACCTTAAATTGCTCATTCTCCTCAGCTGTTAAGTAAAAGAATAAATCAATGGGTAATTCCTTTCTCTCACCATACCTCCTCTCCCTCCTCCATTTTTAAAGCCAGACATCAGTCCTTTTTATTTAGCCATGACAATGCAACCAGTGCAAAGAAAATCTTAGTACCCAACCAATATGTTTAGTTTCTTTTATAGTGTTAATTAGGTGTGCTTAGTGCCTTTCTGAAGAAGACAGGATGCTAACCTTAGAAACTCAGATAATCCTATTGTCAAATATATTTGTTTATTAAAATAGGTTTGTTTCCTTTTTCTTAGGAGGACTTAGCTTAGAGGATTTTGCTTCTCCTCTAAAACCCAGACTAACCAGGGGATTGCTGGATGCTGGGGTATGTTGCAGGCCAATGACTGCAGAATTACCTGCTGCTGTATCTTGTCTGAGCAATGTGTGCAGCTGCAGCATAGCGCAGCTGTTTGAGGAGCTGGGAGAGATGTAAAACTGTTTTAATCCTTTGTAGTTCTTACCTGAAGTTATTGAATAGCATTTTATTAGCACAAAATGGGGAAGGCTCTTTTTTAACACTTGCAAAATATGAACAAGGTGCTCCTGCTGCTGTTGAACACGTTCTTTGGTAAGAGCAACTTAATTTAGATTTGGACGTAGCTCAGAGCAACTAGATCCTTGTTTCATTTATACACATATAGTTTCTGAATTGGATAGTCTGGATTGAAGTACATCTTCAGTGCTTCAAAGAAGTGAAATGGCACACAGGGAGAGGGACTGGCTAACAGCAAAAGGCCGCATCATATAAGTCTAAAGTTTCCCATGAGCTAACGGATGCAATATTCTTTGTGACTATGTGTAGGCATGTCTATTTAGATATGCTTTTTTTTTACAGCATCATGACCACACTGAGCCTGGCAGCACCTGTGAAGTGGGAGCCTGAAGTGTGTTTGTTTCCTTCCCTCTCCTGCCCACGGTAGTGAGGCTGTTCTGTGTCCTGCCCGACTTGCTGTGCACAGGAAGGAGCATAGGCAGGCAGGAGCTTTGTCTGAGCTGTCCATATGGGAGCAGAATTAGGATTTCCTACCAGCACAGAAAACCATTCTAATAGTAAGAAATAAGCCATGATATAAATCATAAATATATATGCTGCCCTTAGGGGATATCAGTTTGTATCACAGGGTATCAATAACCATTCCCTTTTGTGCTGTTGGGCAGGGGAGGCCAGTTAAGCTGCTCTGTGGCAAATGAACTGTTAATATCTGAAGCACCCTCTAAGAGAAAGAGGCATGAGGGCACTATGTCAATTTCTTGTACTGAGATGAAATATGAACTGCAGCAAAAATAGGAAAAAAAATCTGTTTCAATGAACAATCACATTTTGGAATTTTCTTTTCTCCATGGTAGAAATTTAATAAAACAACTGGAAGTAATCAGGAAATAAATTATTTCCTGACCAAGGAAAAAGTTTTTAGGCTTGTTCAGAAAAGGTGAATATCATTCTCATCTCTGTTTCAGATGAGCCATGTCACAGAGGCCAGCCATGATTTGGTTTCTCAACAGGCTGTTTCCTTCAGGGCTTGTTAGGCCTTTGATTTCACTCGATATGGAAGTACCTGTGGTCTTCTGAGCCTGTTATCTTGCAAGATGAACAATCAACAATAAAAATGAATAAAAAACCAAATATGTGCCAACAGACCAGTTTTGTGAATCACAGAGCCACAAGGTCAGTTGTCCTTGATAGACAGTTGGCTATGAATTACCACTGCTAATTAATGCAAAGCTGGGACAATGTTTTCTGTCCCAGAATCATAGAATGACTTGGGTTAGAAGGTACTTTAAAGATCAGCTGATTCCAATGCCTCTGCCATGGACAGGGACAACCTTTCATTTGGCCAGGTTACTCAAAGCCCCATCCAGCTTGGCCTTGAACTTCCAGGGGTAGGGAGTTCACAACTTCCTTGGGCAACCTGTGCCAGTGCCCCAGCCACCTTCACAGGAAAGAATTTCTGCCTAATATCTGTCACTTCATTCTCCTACATGATGTTCTGCAGAAATTAATTTTACAGAACCAACATCCAGCATTTTATTTGTTTTAAATTTATCTGCCATGAAGTTCCCCTTCACTCCTCTCTTTAGCGGTTTCCCCCTCCTACTAAGAGACAGAGTGAGTAATAAAAAAACATTCAGCTTTTGCTGGTTTAAGATTTGTCATCCTGTGTTTTATGACTTAGAATTGGTCTTGCTAGGAAAAGAAGCCACTGGGAACAGAGACTTATTCTCTGTTCAGACTGACAGCAGGATAGACAGGTGTCATCTCATGATGACATTTAAAGGTGGACAAGCCCCGTGAGGGAGGGTGTTCAGTCTGGTGTAATCAGTGTCAACCCTTATGAAGACTATTTTTGTCAACTTTATTTATTCCTTTGAGACATTGCTTTATAATAACAGGAAGACTGTAATTTAAATGGTTATGTGGTGTGGGTGGTTAAATTATTCATTCTTTACAAAAGGCAGACTCTCCATCGAAATCCTAAAGTGGCTGACCTGCAATATCCTCTCTCTTCCCTTCCCACCTGCTGTGCCCTGAAACACGAAAAGAATACTATGGCTCCTTCAATTAATCTGCAGGGATGGAAAATTAGCATATTTCCCTTTTATTTAAGGAAGATGCTTCACCCCTGAGACTTTCGCAGAGACACCTTAATTGGTCATCTTTCCAAGCTTTCATTTTATTAAGAAACAATGAGCAGCATTTTGCAGCTAGCCTATGTAAAAAATGCTGAAGTTTATTGTAACGTGGATCTCTAAACCACTGAAATAAAGACTAGTGTGGGCAATTTGCAATAGCTTCCACTATTTAAATGCAAATGTGCATACAGAGCTTTGTTCTAGGTATCAGTCATTTGATACACCTTGGGTTTTGTCCCTGCCCTTAAATACCTGAGATTCTTTCTGAGATGCACATTCTTAAAAAAACCCAAACAAAAACAAAACAACAAAAAACCACCAAAAGCAACAAAAACCATGACTGAAAAACCCCAAGAACCAATCCACCAACCTGCTCCCCAGGTTGCAGGCTGTATATCTAATGTCAATATTCCCTGTACAGCATCTGTAAAAATGTGTTTCATCCAGGCTTGTTGAGCTTTTGATGGGGTACCCTTCCTTCTCGGACAAGGGTAAGAGAGCAGAGGAGGCTGCTGTTCTGCTAAGTTCTTTATTTCATAGTCTCATAGCTTTCTTGAAGGCAGAGTTCAAAGGGGGTGCACGATAAAGGCAAGCAGCAACAGCAACAGCAACAGCAACAGCAGGCAAAACAAGCTTCTTCTTCTTCTATATGTTCTATATGCTCCATAAACTTTTTCTTACAGAAGTGTGGATTATATTTGTTAATTGACCAATAAGATTAACACACGATTCTAGTTTTTCTTTTCTTAACCTATCCTGGTCTAATTCTAACAATCATAAATCTCACACAAGTGTTACATAGGTATTACACAGATTTACATGTACAGTTTCTATCAGCTCTTATTGTTTATGTGAACACTCTGTCTAAAAAATGTGAACAGTATAATTCTATCTATATTTTGTCTAAAGTAAAGAATTCTGTGAAAAGGTAACACTACTGTAGCAACAACTGTGTTTAAGGTCTCTGCTACAGCTTTTTAATGTTTAAGGCACTTAGCATATATTTCTACTAAAAGTTAAAAAATCTATATTTCTATTTCACTTTGGTGTGGCTTCATGTATCTCAGCTTGTACAAAGGTTTTAATTCAACCCCTGTGCTTTGGTTTCCCTCTGGGCCTGAGTCCAGAGGAGCTTTCACTCCAGCAGTCCCTCACCTTATCCAAATGGCCCTTAGGCCACCAGCTGCTGCTGGAGCAGAGAGGAACATATAGGAGGGTATACTGGCCATGGCATGCCAAATGCATTTGCCACAGCAGCAGCCCTCTTTATTTCTCTGTCTCTTCCTCTAGAAACCTTGAATATGTTTAAATATTAAAGCTGGACACATCTCAGTACATCCCCTGTGGAGTCTTTCATTGAAAATATCCAAAATCCAATAAAATCAGCTGGTCCTTTTGATGTTTGTAAAGTGGTTGCTCACTGAGGTGGCTGGGCTGGTAGTCTCATATCAGACTCCCATAAAGATATCTACAGAGTATTTCCAATAGTGCTCATAATTGTACTCTGCTTCCTGGGTATTCCATTCTGCTCACTAGCATATCCTTTATTTAAAAAAAAAAAAAAAGGATATTTAGGAGGATTTGTCTGCTTTATTTCTACCTCAATGTAGCATTGATTTTATTTGTGTCTTAGAGAAATCCTTTAACCAAAAAATACCTTGAGGTTACAGAAATCTATTCATTTCCTAGGAAAAACTCTTGATAGTACTGTCTAAATCAGAATTGTTTCATCTGTACTAAGAAGGGAAAGTGGCTGCTGTGTCAACTGAGGGTGAAAACTCAGTAATTCTAGCATTTAGGGGGTTTTTGCCTTAATAATGATGCTCCACTTGTATCCCCCTATAAAAACAAATGGAAAAGGACAACAGACTTCCAGGTACTTTTCATGATCACAGACCCAGCACAGCTGGGAATAACAGCAACTTCCAAGCCCTTTAGGATTAAGTTACCATGCAAAATAAGCTTATGTGCTTTCCTTTACAAAGCAAACCCTTTCCATGCTCTCAAATCAAGACTGGTGAAATACGAGGACAAACGCCCAGCTCCCGCAGAAGTATTTATACTTCCATTTAATTTTCACATCAGACACCAATACTATTCACGAAGATTAAAAATGGGAGTCTGAAGACAATAGAGGTTCTCAGCCAAATTAGTATTGTCTGTCAGAAAGAACAGACTCTTTCAGCAGCTGCCACATTAACCATTGGCCTCAGTCAGTTTTCCATTGAGTAGCAGGCGCTTATCCAATTTTCTAACACATACTATTGCCTTGGCAAGGAGTAAGTGGGATCTTGTGCCAGGACACTTGTATCTAGAGCATACTTTGACTCCTTGCTGTGTTTGCAGAAATTCCAGGTACACATCATTAATCACAAAGCCTGTCCGATTCTTGAATTATTTAATACAATATTGGAGAACTTTTGAATTATTTAAAGCAATATGCAAAAGGTTCTCTGTGATATACATGCAGAGATTATTAAGAACCTTGCTAAACAGACTTAAATTGCCAGAACCTAATATCAGCTCCCCATGTTCCATAGCCCTAACTCGAGGAGGGAAAGAAACAAAATACTGCTGCCCAATAGCCTCTTGCTTTACCCTAAAATTTACTGCAACTGTTATAAATAAGTGCAATGGTTTTAATCTACCTCATTTGAAACTCCTCAAAACACGACAGGGAAAAATGGCCAGCACATTGTAATTTGGTATTAGTGGAGCATGGGAAAGCCAGGAAGTTTATCTGATCCTCCTGATCCTGTGAACAGGCAGATATAACAGGGAAACAGGTTGTCTTCCAAAGTGCCTTGATCTTTCTTTTTTTTTTTTTCCTGGAGAGACCAGGAATGAAAGAGCAACTTCTATAATGAATCTGGTAGTTCTTCAAGATGCATTAAGAGTGAAAAACATTACTTGGGTCTACTTGAGAGGTTCATTCAGCTCCTTAGTCACACCCAGAACAAGTGGACCACAGCCAGATCACTACAAAAGGTGCCCCAGGAACCAAACAGCAGAGCTGGACATCAAAATGCAACTTCAGCTTAGCCTCATAAGCAGTTTAGCCCACATTTAAACACAGGATTTGCAGCCATGAGCTTGTTTTGGAGTTATGGTTATGCTTTCCCACTGAAATGGTCCTCACACTCATTATAAAGGTAGGCTGGGAGAAACATCCTGAACCCTAAAGAAGGGAGAAGTGGCAGCTGAGTAATTCTCATTGTCAAGAGAATCAGTTCCTGCATCCTTCCTCCTCCTCTTCTTCTCTTACATAGCCATTTGCTAGGGAAGATGGGGACCAGCTCCTTAAAGTCCCTTGAGGACAGATAGTGATAGAATTAGGACCCTACAGAAGTGACCATGCCAGGTGACCCTAATCTGAGCTGCTGTCTCAGTCTGACTATGCCTGCAGGCACATTAGCAGATACACTCTGGTTATTTCCTTGAAACTTTTCATCCCAGCCAAGCAGGTGAACTGAAATTTCCTACACAGTTTTTTCCCTTTAGCTTGACACAGAGAAGCTGAGATTCTCCTCCAGTCACACCACTGCAGAGCTGCAGCTCTTTGTGCAAGTGTGCCCATACATCCTTTAACTTGGCCCATGGACATTAGGGAGTCATTTTCAATAGAATATTATTTTCTCTCTGTTTCTAAGTAATTTATCTCTGAAAAAAAGCCCAGTCAGTTTTCCCTGAAAAGTACATAGCATTTTCCCATTTTTAACCTTAAAATACTGCAATTAAATGGTGAAGAAGGGTAGAAGAAGAATTACTGACATGTATTTTTTTAGCCAAGTAATCACAATGGAAGCATTCACTTTTCCATTTATTTTGAGATGGCCATGAACTTATTATATAGCCAACTCTAACACACCAGGATAATATATGACAGTGAATCATCCTGGTTTATCCATTCAGCTTGCCCTGTGAGTTTACAAGGGCTGAAAATCTATTTGCTTTTCACCTTGTTTAGCCTTGATTTAAAGGTATGACAGGAAATGAGTGGATGCCATACTTCAGTGTCTCTCTATGGGGAGTAAAGCCTGTCACACATTGTTGCTGATGCTTCTGCTGAGGTATGGACATGGGGGTATGACCCCCTGTGCATAAGGGACAAATACACAGCTCTGCCCTGACAACAAGCCAGGCACAAAACATCCAGGGTTTTTCCCACTCCTTTTCCAGTGGTTTGATTATTGGAGAGAAGAAAGGCAGTCCCACTGCACCTCCACACCGAGTGCTCCTGGGACTGTGCAAGGCATCAGGAGGCCCTGACTCACCAGGAACTCGAATTTCTACATCTGTGAAAGGTATAGAATTATTCTGGGAGAGATCTGGGGGGCAGCTCTTCTGCCTGGTGTATCATGCTTCCACTGGTGTAAAGCATGCCTAGTTTTGTGATTTGTTTCATAATGTCATGTAGAGTAAGGTGCTCTCTTTCCCTTCCCTCCCCACAACTCCCGAGCCTTTGCTGACACTGTACCAGGTGGATTTTGCCCTTTTTTGTACACTTTTTGGTCATTCATTCAGCACCACATTCTCTTTACTTCATGTACATCCAAAACTACAACATAAAAGTTGACCAACCAGTGCCTTGTCTATCCTGAAGGCAATATAATCACACCACAGGTACAGCTGGCTTCTATTTCTTTCTTTCCTTTTTCATCTTTTCCCATAATCTTTAGTTTAAGCAATTTTAAAACCAGGTGGCAAGTCCAGTTGTTGTCACTCTATGTCATGACTGGTGAAAAAGGCCTTTATGAATACATTATTTTTGTTTCATGGACATCCATTCTCATCACTTGATTCCTTTGAAATCAATTTTGTGTTTGTAGAATTTAAGAGCTGTGTACTTAATCTCAACATCCTTACAAAGATTTTCAATCAGACATTTATGGTAATCCAGAGCCTACAATATACACCATAAAATTGTTTTAAGCGTAATGTAGACTTTGAAAGGCAAAATATTTTTAGTTCATATTTTCCTTAACTTCTGGATAATTTTAATTGTCTGCTTTGTTGAAAGAAAAGTGTTTGGTTTTTTATGCAACATTATTTTTCCCACTGAGCATTCTTTGATGTACACAAAACCAATAATACAGAGATAACCATCTTGTGCCATTATTGTGGCACTTCAAGACTTCTTTGAATTACTTGTGGTGCTGTAAGGATTAGAAGACTCTCAGATTGTATATGAGCATCTTTCATTTGATTCAGACAGAACTAGCTCTGTTTATTAAGCACTTTCAATAGGAGGGCACCATCACAAAGAAGCAAAAGGCTTCTCAGATTTTATTGTAACTGCAAATTTTACATCCTGCTGCAGCTCAGGGAGTGTTTTCTTCTGCAGCATGGCTTCCTTTGTAAAGTGAAATATTTAGGGTGAAATTCTGACATCTTATTCACATTCTGCAATAACAACTCCTTCCACTGAAATCGATAAGACTACTCAAAGGATGAAGACTTACATAATATGTTAAAGGTGGATAGAATCTGATCCCTCAGAATTTAGCTGCATTTCTTTTCCTTTTAGCCTGCTTGACCAAGCTGCAGAGAGCAGGATTCAAAACCAAAGTACAGCTCCTGTGAAGTGAAAGATGGAGAAATAGAAAGGGAAATAATTACAGTAAAAAGCCAATTTAGTTATCAAAAATCTGCAAAATCCAAATGAAGCAATTATTTGTTGAAAAGCAAGGAAGCAAATTGCACTGCAATCAATTGCACAGTGTCATTGAAAATGGAAAAAAGTTAGGGTGAGAAGTCTGAAAAAGTTATGGTGACCTGCAGCTTTTACTTGATTGTTTATTAATAATAGAAGTATTTTAGGATAGATATGTTAACAGGCACACTTACCTGCCTCAGCTGATGAGTTACTATTATGGTTTTGCCCAAAGCAAATGTGCTGAGAAAAGAGACTACACACTGAACTTGTAGAGATCCTGGCAGTGCTGATGTCCCTCAGGGATCTTTCTTTAACTTTTACAACTTTTTTCTCTGCCCTTATGCCTGAATGATTTTCTCAAAAAAATCACAGCACTTCCTCCACAAGGTATTGTATCCTGAATCCAGTCAGCCTCGCAGACCACGTCCCAGAGACCAGAAATCCACAGCAGAGTGGCAGATTTCCCACAGGCCACTTCCAGTGTATCAGTTCACAGACAATTGCAGGAATGTTTCATCCTCCTGTTCTTTTCTCAGATGAGCTGGAAGGATGAAAAAAGTGGTTAAGACACCTGAACAGAAAGGAGGTAGTGACAGGCCAGCCTGGGGAGCCAGGGATTCTGTTCACTTGAAGATGTGCTGAAAGAAATAAGCCATGGCTCCCTTCATTTAAATTTATTTATTTATATTTTTATTATTATTTAATGGGGACATGTCACATTATTAATGCAGTGGGAGAGAAAATTTGCAAGCTCCAGCAGACAACTGGGTATAGGGTTGCATGATATTGTTCTTGGTTTTGCAAGATGGATATGACAGATGGAAGAGCCACTGTAGTCCTCGTGTGTATTCCTTTGGTAGAAAGAACAGGAATGTTTGAAACATTTGTAGGCACATAACATTTAGCCATCTCTCCTAACGTTAATCACGCTGGGTTTAGTCTGCAGGAGGGGATTGGAGGAGTTCTGATCCCTTTTGACTAGGCTGATTGCCCTGATAAACTCATACTTCCCACTTAACTGCCTGTTTATCTCAGTGGTCTCATCTTAACACCTGGATTTAGAAGTTTTGTTTTCTGGTAGTAAAGCCCCTGATACAGCTGTGGTTGATGACTTTGTCTGTTAAGCCAGGTTACAATATAAATAAATAATGCTGAGCTGTAAAATTGTGGCTGACACCAAGAAAGCTGACAAAATGGGAATATTTTTGTCTTTAGGAATTAGCATAAGAAAGTTGGGGATGTGCATCAAGCTGATGTTGCTAAACTTCCACAAACATCTTGAGTTCCATGTGGCAGGATCCTGAGGATTGTAATTAAGATCAATGACTTGTCATTTTAATGAATATGGATCCAAATCACACTGGGAAATTTAGCTTGTTGTGTCTCAGTGCTCCAGTTTCCTTTAAAGAAAGCAGGGAAGGTAAAACTTCCTTTTTCCAATTCTTTGTTTCTTCTTTTGCAGTGAGCATGTCAGGCAGGAGTGTGTTTGTTCAGGACCTACATCAGTAATGACCTGGACTCAGACCTGGATACAGAGTTTAGATGAAGTTGCAAGGAGAGTCTTGACAACAGACTTGCTTTTCAGTTTCTTGGTAAAGTATTGGTACAAATTTAATACAAGCCAGCTGTGCTATAGAAGTGGGGCTTCTGGTTTAGATCAGAATCCAGAAACACAGAGTTGTGATAAGAAGTTAATAACAAAGGACAGATTAATTGTACTGTAGAAATGTTTTGACTAGCACTTGTTCAGATTCTGAGCAAGTGTTTTGTCAGTACTTTCTTAACCTGGACTAATTCATCCATCCCTTTCTGGAAAATTCAATGTATTGTGTCATTCAGCATAAGGTAACAGAAGTGTTTTCCATGATCCATGTAATAACCATCCACGTTTTCACCAGATTATCTTGCCTTTCACACAGCAAAAATGTGCATTCCCAAGGTGCCAGATGTTTACACCACCGAGTAGGTGAAATGTAGTAGAAAAGGATGTCATTTTGATGACTCTCTTTATAGCATATTCCTACCAGTGCTCATTTGAGAATCTGGGATGACAGAAGTAAATAATGCTTAGTACTCCTATAGCACAGAACATGTTCAAAATTAAATTTTAGTAGGAGTATGTTTAGAGATCTCTGAAAAAGTAAACATGTACCAAAGGGAGAAAGTTAAACCATGAGTATGACAAAACCATGTCAAACCAAGAAGTGTTCCCTGGGGAGTGACTCTTTCTCATCTAGAAAAAAAACAAAAAAATGTTTCCGTGCGTAGGTAAAATTAGATGCCTAAATGGACTCCAGGGAAATTATTGTGAGGGAAAAGGTAATTGTTTAATTTCTCACTACAGATCAAACTTAACTTCTAACTTGGGTAAGTATTGAAATTCAAGAGAGACCTTGGAAAAATTTAATAGTTATTATACTTATCTGTGAAAACTAAGGTACTTGCAATCCAACCTGACATTACAGAGATGTTGAGATACTACAGAGAGGTGGAAGTAGTTATTTCCTCCTGATATTTCAGAACAGACTGAGATTTCAGATTAGAGGTAGCTTGGTCTGAAGGCCAGATTCGTAAGAGCTCTAGCATTGTAGTTTTGAGGAAATACAGACAGTATTTGAGCCAAAGTTGTATGTCACTTAAAGTAAAAATTCAAGAAAAAAACCCCATGCCATCAATATTTTGGCTGTTTAAATGTGTTAATATTGTACCACAGTAAAGTTAATTTACTTGTGTTCCCCAACCTACTCCTCCTGGCATAAGATATTGGATGCCAGACACAAAGCTTTTGTCCCCACGCCATGCAGAGCAAAACTCCAGTGTATGACCTACCAACATAGAGAAAAATGAGTTGTAAACGAGTGGAATTAAACACAACATGTTAAATATACATTTTGGAACATAAGGGATGAAAAGATAAATATTAGAAGTCATCCCAATAATAGCAATACATAAAATATCTGATGATTCTCCGAGTATTTTTAGAAAGCAGTGCATTGCTGCGGTATGCAACTGAAATATCACCCAGTGAGACTTCAGCATAATTAAGCAATGATTAATCAATACTTAACTAAAGAAATTAAGCTCAGGAGAAACAATTAATTGAAGTTAAGTGAACTCTGACAGCTCATATTAAACTAAGGCTCTAATTAACAAAAGCATTGTGCATCCTCTAAATGGAGGGATGAGCAGGCTTCAGGTGCTAAGGATGGGGTGAGTGTTACTCTGCAGATTTCTCGATGATGAGGAGTCACTGATGGAGAGCTTAATTTCAAGGCTTTGAAAAGCGAAGGTGACTTTTCTTTGGGTGCCCACAATGCTGCTTGGTGACTTGACTCTGTTCTGGCAGTTCAGGTGGCTCTCTGGAGGAACAAATGTAGTCTCCTGCTAGGGTTTGCAGCGTAGCCCCATGTCCTTCTTATAATTTAAGACCAAGCTGCTGGACAAGGCGGGGGGGGAACTGCTGTAATGTCTGTGACATTGCCAAACTCCACAGAGCCATGGGGCTTTGGCCCTTCACATCACTTGGAGCTCCACAGCACAATTTCCTGCAGGAGTTGTGGCTGTGGAAAACCGCAGCAGGAGCAGCTGTCCCCAAAGGGCTGCAGCCCAGGGAAGGGCTGGGACAGGGAGATGGGGGAGGAACAGTTTGGGGGACCTGGGAGAGCCCAACTGTGACAGAACTTTCTCCTTCTCATGTCTCTCTCCTCTCTGTCCTTGTGTTTTTTTATATTCCCCCCCAAAGTAACTTTCACTTCTAGTGTTGGTGAATGCCATCATCTACGGACACATTTTATAAACTCTTGTGCATGTGAGAGTGTCTCAGTATCTTTTCTGCAAAGCTTTCTCATGAAACCACAGAGTCAGGATATCTGATCTAATGCTTTTGAAAAGATTGATTTATTACCTGGAGAACAAGCCTGGTGGAGGGAAGGAGAAGAATACAGGGAAGAGGTCTAAATTACCATTGTTGGCTCTCAGGAAAGGAAATGGACACTGGTTCTATTTACAGTAGCCAAGCCATGTCCAACAAACCCAGACTGATGATGAGTAAGGGTCAAGAATGGGGGTTAGAGCCTAATCTCAGCCCCAGCCCACCTGAGGGAACTATCCCTCTAGAGAGCAGGGCCTTTCCTTGCTTGTTTTTAGAGGCACTGGAGAATGGCACAAGTATGAGATGAGGGGGGAAAAAAAGAGATATGATTGGATAGTGGCTTAATTGCTCTGTTAATTGCTTTTCCTCTGGTGCTCCCATCCCTGCAGAGAAAGTGCCTGAGGGTTATCTCAGCTGTGTGAGTTCCCCTCAGTGATGAGCAATTATCTCCCAGGCAGAGACTACCAAATGTGGCTGTCACAAGATAGCTCCATTCAAAATGATGGATGGGCACCAACGAAGACAAACTTCATTCCCAGAACTCAAATCAGGAGCTGGCATAGCCTCATCTGTGTGGGTTTGGCCTGACTTTGCAACAGCATGAATGTCAAGACATACCTCACCAAAGGTTCAGGTCCTGAGTCCAACTCCACAGCTGGAGCCCATCTGAAAACCCTTGTTGGACATTTACAGGTCTGATTTTCCTTTTGTTGAGGCCTCTAAAGGATTGGTGTGGCCATGGAAGTGTTCTGGGTGCTCTGTGTGGAGGAGGCAGCATTGACCAAACCTGAGCTAATCTGATCCAGCGAGTCCCATGCTCCAGGGGGATGAAGGAGCATTTGGAGTCAGGATACACAGGGCTGATGGAGGTAAGGTAGTGTTCTGCTGCTTTGAAGCCACAAAGGTGAAAGAGCAAGCTGAGAACTTGCACTGGTTCTTCTCTTTAAGCAGCTCTACAGCAATACAACAGAGCTCCAGGTGTGCCACAGTCCCCATTTGTAGGGGGACCTGTGCTGTGGAGGAAGGAAGAGATTTACTCTGCAGGAAATTCCAAATCCTAATGGGACAGAGAAAGAAAGCAAAGAAAAACAACACACACCCCCAAAAATGCAAAAGCAAAGTGACCTGCCTGTGGCCACTCAGTAAGGCAGTAGCAGTGTGAGGCAGTACAGCCTGTGCTGTTCCCATTAAAGCCTTTCCAGTAAGAGAGCCTGACCTGGCACTCGTGTGGGTGAGTGTTCCCAAGCAGCTCTATAAATGTGCATTATTGCTGTGTTCCTGCCTGCCATATTTCCTCTTCTTTATTCACCAAGTGGTGGGAGCTGTCTCTGGCTCATCAATTAAACCCAAGAGTGATGATTTCCAAAGGTATTGCTACTTAGCGAAAGAAATTCATCCTTAGGCTAAAGGACAAAGTGCAAGGCCTAAGTGTTATTTAAATGGCCCATAAAATACGTGCTGGCTCTTTAGCTGGAATGAAAATCACCCTTAGCTAACATAGGAAATATCCTGCTTTCCTCTGCCTTCCCCAGTCTTTTCATGATGATGAATCTCTTTCCTCTTGCTCCCCATTATTTCTGTAAATGAGAATATGCTGTAACATTGCTGAGGTTGGGCTAATTAAATCATCTCTTTCTTATCTCATTGATCTGCATTTTAAAGCTGAGCTGATTAAGGATGAGAGACTATATTTGATTAGAAATATGTTTTTGCCAGTTAGTTACATCAAAGGGTAGATTAGAGGAGAGCAGAGGAGCTGAACTCACATGGCTACTGTTTCTCCTGGATGTTGAAAGGAAAGAGAAATAACATGAAATAAAAAACAAACTCCAAGATGCATTTCTTACCCATATTTTTTTTCCACAGCAAATGATAATACCTTTGTTTTATTGTCTGGAAAAAAATTAATAATAGATAAGTGAAATTATGATACAGAGAAAATATTTCTATAAGCTGTGCAATGCTACGGATGGTGCCTTACCAAACATCCAGCAGAAATCTCGCTAAAACTGCAATCCCCTCCTGATTTTATGGTGGCATCAGCAGAGTCATTCAGCACCCAGGACCAAATGCTTACCTGGGCTGGCAGCCAGAGCAAAGGCTCAGAGCAGGGCCCCTGGCTGGTCCTCTGCCTGGGCAAACTGCACAGCTCCTGTGCAGTTTTTGTGGCATCCCCAACCACCCTGTCTGTATATATTATTAAAGAAAATATGTGTGGTGTGGCTACTAGACAAAGTCTGTTTTTAGGTCCTTCAGTAAGCAAAAATTTTTGATGGCTCCAAGGATGCCTCATCCTCAGAAAGGGCTTTCTCAGGGAAGGGGGAGTTAGGAAAAAGGATAGGAGGCAGAAGTTTAATTTTCCTTTCTCTTTGAATTTTCCAAGAAGACTCAGTGCCATATTTAGCACCACAAATTTGAAGATGGCAAGGAAACCAGCTCATGTGGCCTCCTCTATTGGGCCACCATGCAGCCATCAGAACAGCTTCTAATTTCCCCTCAGTCGGGTTGGGACTGACACAGTGACTTTATTCTTGTGTGCCACTGCTGAACCATACAAGGAAATGCAGCAGAGCCTCTTCGACCTCCCTCCTCCAGAGGACTCCAGACGGGGCTGTGCTGCTCTTCTCAGGGTGATTGCAGGGAGGATGCTCCTCTCTGTCACCTTGGTGCCTGTACAGAGTCACCCACACTGCTCAGCTGCTCCTCTTCACTCCTTCATCCCAGGCTTCCCCCATGGTCCCAGCCTGAACTGCAAAGGTAACCAGTGCAAGCACTTTGCTGCATTCATTGCCCACAGCCATCCTGCTGATGGCCCACGCTGTCAGGGGCTTAAACAGCTCCTGTGGAAGAGCCTGCTGTAAGTGGGTGTCAGGCCACAACATTCATCACTTGGCTCTGGGGTCAAGCAATCAGAACAGGAGTTAGAGACAGCAGAGAGAATCCCAGAGATCTGGCATGTTCACTTGGAAAGGCAGCACAGCTGCAACGAAGCATGGGCTAGGAGAAGGGAAACAGGAGTTTTACCCCTGGAGTGACACTGTGCAATATTATGCTTTATTAGTGACATGTAAGAGATAAGTAGGAAGGAGCAGAAGATGAAAGAAAATTTTAATTTCCTTTTCTTAAAGAAAGGGTGCATAGTTAGTAATAAGACACAGACAACAACCGTTACCATTGTCCCTATATCAGCCCAGTGGACTTTTCTGAATACCAGCACCACTAGAAATGAGTTCCTCTCTCTAGCTGCACTCCTTTCCTCTGCCTTTTCGTTTGAAATGCTCTTTTGAGGGGATTGCATGTAGGAACTCAAGCAAATTTCATACTTTCTACTCAAATGCAGTAATAGGTGAGGATGACAGGCTACTTGCAGGAAGATATTTATTAAAAAACACATCCCAGACATCAAGACCTGAATGTACAGAAACAGCTTTAGATCTCGTCCTTAAAATGTGATCAGAAGCCATCAAAAATTAATCTGTACATAAATTTAACAACCAAACAAAAATACAGAGTGAGAAGAATGGTCAGCTCATCTAGCATGGGATTTCTGAAATGTCTGAACTGTAGAGGAACAAAACTAACTGTTATCAATTCATGGCTTATTTTTAATTTGTGTCACAAGTGAGGTGGTGCAAAAGCTTATTTATTTATTATGAAGAAATACAGATATTTATCCTTAAATGAGAATTAAGGAAACTTCCTGCAAAAGATTAATCACAGCATGCCACAATGAGATTTAATAAACATGAGATGCATGTAGGAATTATTTTTCTATTTTTGTAGTGGCTGTATTTGCTTGTATTACTGCTCAGAGAGATAATAGCAGCTCTAGTGGCATTACTATTGAAATCCATGAAATTTCCCTTGAATTAAAAGAATCCTTTAAGGAACAGCAAGGATGAGGAAGGTGACTCCAAAGCTAGTGAGTCTTCTTCCAGAAGATTGATTACTGTAAATGGGAGTTTAAGTTAAAAGGGACTGAATATGCCTAGTCCTTCAAACAGTTGGACTTCATGCATTTCATTTTAGTTTTATGCGTTAGGCAATGGGATTTACAAGGAAAGTGGTCAGGATGCAGGTTTCAGAATTTACCCTTAAATGTGAATTTACCTGCTTCATGTGCAGTGACCAAGACTGCATTTCTGGAGAGCCATCCACCACTGGAGGTTCATCAGTTAAAGTATTTATTAAAATCCCAATTCATATTTGAATACAATTTCCGGTCACCTTGTTATGTGCCAATTCCCCACAAAATTTAATTGATAATTAAATAATTATTCACTCCCATTACTATGTGACAGCAGAATTGATCCTGTTTAATATCTCCATAAATTTCTCTTAAATAGATGAATGCAGAAGCCCAAAACAATGGCCTCCATTAAACCCAAATTAAAGGCTTATTTATGATATTCAGTTTTTCTATTTTTCCAAACAGGAGCTTAATTTCTAGTACCTTCTGAGCTAATTTTTCTTTTAAAAGATCTGTTTCAAGAACATTCATACTTCAATTCATTACTTTCCTCTATGAGGCAATAAGAAGATGCCTGTGTAAGAGACACTGCAATGATAAAAATAACAATGTCTGAGTAATACTGGGGGTGGTGTTGCCAGTGTGTATAGAGGAGGCATTTGAATAAAACTGTGTTGCCAAGTTTGCAGGTTTTTTATTACAGTGACTAATAGAAATAGTTGTTCTCCTGAATTCAATGTTGTTATTTTGTCTAGGTTTACAAAGCTTGTTCAACAGGAGCTGTGTACACATATTTGTGTGTAAGTGAGGAGGCTACTGGCTGATTCCTGTTCTTAAATGTGACTGAACAAAGTGTAGAATTTCTAAGGAACTTTTGTTTTTTTCTATCTCATCTATAAGAAAGCTCAAAAGTATCAATTGTTTTAAAAATATCAAGCAATTGTATTAGAGAGGCCAATACTGTCCTTCTGTGTGTAATATGGGATTCCTGTCCCAAGTCTCCCCTCTAGCTAGATGACAGGCAGAAACAGTACGGGAAACTCGCAACAGATTGAGCCCTTTTCAGCCCAAAACTGTCTACAGAATAGTGCTCAGCAGCAGCAATTTGTTTATTTGAAGGCAGGTCCCTTGCAGAAGCATGGGCTCGAGCAGAGTGGAATTTTTTCTCTTAGAGCCTTTCCTTGGGTCTTGGTTTCACCACATCATGCAATCCAGAGGGGTGATTGTGTCTTTGACAAGGTCTGTGCAGAGACAAGTATTTCACAGAGAAGCTGAGACTTCATACCATCCCTGGCTGCTGGGCAGACACGTCCATGTGCCCACACGTCTGTGTTTGCAGCAAATTTCACCTGGATGAATGCAATCATCTTCAGGATGGAGATGTCAGTCAAAAGCTTGGGAAATGGAGGCAACGCTGCCCTGGCTCCAAAAGTCTCACTGATCAATGTGAAAGGGATCTAACTTGGGGAACTTGTAATCTTTGCCTTGAATAAGGCTCTTGTTAGAAGAATTGCTCATACTTGGGTGAGCTGATTGAGCTGGTCTGAGACAGAAAGTAAAGAGTGATATCTCAGAGCCTCCCTCAAGGCTACAGAATGAACGAGCTGTGGTAGCCAGCAAAGAAGAAACTGTCACGCATGTTCCCCTAATCTGAAACCCCTCCTGAATGTTCACCTCAGGGAAAACATCTGTAAGGAACAGCTGGTAGTGGCAAAGGGTTATGGGAAGCTGGAACTTGCAGTTCAATCCTTTAGCATATCTAACTGTTAAATTGATTTCAAAAGAGAAGGAATGTTTAATATGTCTAATTGAAGCAGGAGAAGGTGTTTTCAGTTTAGAAGAGCTTTCTTAAAGGGTTCATGAAGTCTAAAATTAATACTCATCTTTTTAAATGTATGGTCTCATTACTACCAACTCTTCCATAGCTGAAAAATCATACATTTTACGTTTTCTGGGATAACATACAGCACAACATTTTGTGGCTGCTTTAACTAGCTTAGAAACTCATATTGCAAAAAAAACCCCAAAACAAACCTTGTCTGCAGACCGGATAAAATAAGCCATAAATCCAGAGTGAAAACATTTAAATGGCAGGCAAAGCCCACTGTAAAAAACCTCCATGGGAATAAAAGAAAAGTCTTTGAACTCCTGTGAGTGATAACAGGTTTAAAATCTTAATGCCAATACCCTGCCTAGTAGAGCAACAGACTTTGAAAGCATAGGTCAGTGTTCCAGCTGTCTGACATTGTGTGTCCAGCCAATTCTTGTCCTTTATTTCCCTGGTGCTGTAAAGATGATGAGGGACAGAAGCTGATTGAAGACTGTAGCGCCCAATTTTTCAAAGACCAAGTGTTATTTAATGTTTAGCTGGAAATCTGTATGTGGATTTAAGTCTGGGCCAACACTTTAATTATTACTCTGGCTGTTATGTTTCTCCAGAAAGAAGTCAATCCAAGGGTTGTGTTAGACTCTGAAGGCACTTAGGGTAGCTTCAGAACAGATTTTGTTTATCATTGTAGTTATAACAAGTGGTTTTGGGTTTTTTCCCCCACTCTGTTGGGCTATCTAAAGTGTGACAAGGGATATTACTTAACAACAGCTGGAGGCCTTTGAGGAAGCAAAGACTGACTGATTAGGCTTAACTTGTCATTTTCTGATGAATTCTTTTGAACAAAAAGTAACTCAGGCATGTGGTTAATGATAGTTTTGAAGGACACAAAGAGAAACTATGAGTAAAGTTAGAAATTTATTAGCATTATAGATTAAAAAAATAGGAGATTGGAAATCAGCTGGAAAAGTAAGTAGAGGGTGCTTTAAAAATAATGCAAATGACATAAAATAAACCATAGTTGCTTTGCTTTTTATAAGGCATCTTTAGATGTACTGTTGTGAAAAAACCTGCTTCAGCTTGTTTAGAAAGTAGTAAAATCAGGTGTGAAATGAGTTTTGTAGTCTATGAAAATCTGAGGTTCCAACAATTGACCTTTGCTAAGACAAAATTAGCAAAGTGTAAAATTTCAAACAAAAAATACAGGGGAAAAAACCAGACCAAAATAGAATTTCCATCTGACTTAGGAAGTCTAGGTTACAAATACCAGCTTTATTTTTAGGAGAAGGACTGGGACTCCCCAGATCAGAGCAATTACTTCTACTATATTCTTGAATGAAACCTGAATGTTGCCATCACAGGCTTTTGTTTTTGACTAATTGTCATTTTCCAGTGAAACACAGTTTTGGCTGTTGCCTGTGTTGAGTCTGAGGGTGGCAGGGGGTGTGAGTGATGGTGACACTCCATGCCCACAGTAACCCCCGTGAGGATGCTGCCAGAGGGTAGTACTGTCGTGGTTTGAACCTCCTACATGTACAAACTAACTAACATCTGGTCACACAGGGGTGGCAGGTGTGATCAGTTCAAAGCAGGTGGAAATACCACACAGAGAAATCTAAATGACCATAAGTGTTGGAGAAGCAGCAGTGGGATGAAGTTCAACCATTCAAAATGTAAACTCACCTAATAAGGAATTCTGCAATGGCTGGGGACATGACTTGATGGGAGAAAGAGGACATAGACAGGGCAGCTGATGACAGAAAAATCATGAATCAAACATAAGTCTGTATTGTGTCAGGGAAGACATTGTCATTAGGGGAGAGTGAAGAATTTAATAGCCCAATACTAGACACTTTGAAAACTCACCTGGAATACTGACTGCCATGCTAGTTAAAGTTCTGCAAGAGTAATGCACTCAGACTGGGGGAGATTCAGTAAAAAACTATTAGTTATGATAAGGAAAGCCATAAAGAATCAGACTAAAGGCATTTGCAGTGCAATAGAGTGTTTCTGATGGTGACCAAGAGTTAAAGTTAACAAAGAGTGCAAGATAGTATAAGCATGTGTAATAGTTCCTCAAGACACTGTCAGTCTTCAGCAAATTTCAATTTAAAAGCTTCCTGAGCAAGAGGCATTATCTTTACTTTTACTTTCTTCCAACAACTCTTTCCTCTGCTGCATTTCCTCCCATACCTTCTTCTACCCACTTTGCTTTCAGCTTGCTTTCAGCATGTCTGCAGCAGCAGGGGATTTCTGCAGACACAAGATGTAAGAGAAACATCAGCTTTTGCTTCTTTGGAAACAGATCCTTTTTAATTCCTCTAACATTGCTAATTCTTATTTTTAAGAAGACAATAAGCAATCATTTCTTGTTCACTGCTTTCTCCCTAAAAGTGATCTGGGAAATGGAAGTGCCTGTCTTACACCAAGACAGCTTGGATTATTAATTTTAACACAATTAAGGATGAGGGAGCATGACTGAGATCCATAAACGGGCACTGGGCTACATAGCAGTGAAGAGCAAGAGCAGTTTCAGCTTAAGAAAAATTTTGTCCAAAGAACAAAAGAATATTGGGAATGAATAAATTCAAGTTGAAAAGTAGAAGAAAGGTTTTAGCCATGAAGATAGTGAGACTCTGGGATACTCTACTGGTCATGGGTTGGCTTTGACTGAGCTATATTTGTACAAATAGATCTATTAATTTAAAAGAAAACACCTTCATTTTTTCCTTGAAGCTTAGGAGATCAGTTGCATCAGGCATGTTAAATTTTCACAAATGGAAATGGTTTGGTTAGCATCACTTCAGGTTGCCTTTGAGTCTCTTGTCTGAATAGTCATGACCCATTTAGAGAAGGATGAAGCATGGCCTTCTAGTCATGTTTGCAGAGGTACTTGCATGAATGACCCAGATGCTTTAATCACTCAGACATCTCCCTTCTTGGAGGGGATGGAGAGAATCCTGAGTGATTTAAAGATAGAGCATACATTTAATTAATGAAAAATGTCATATAGCACAATGGCAGAGGAGCCCACCTGATGAGTTGGGAAGGCTTTTCCCATTTTCTGCCCTAATTTTGGGAATGAATAGTTTTAAGAACCTGCTCAACTCTTGTCACTGCAGGACCATAACACTACACCTCCCTTCATAATGTTTTATCCCCTCCAAAACCTCCTCTGATGGAGCTTTGTTCCAACACTTCCCCCAGAGGACTTTGCTCTCCTGTCTAATGAATTTCACAGTTAGGAAGCTTTCTCTGATGCTTTGTCCCTCACAGCCAGATAAGAATGGATAAAGAGCTGCCTTCAGATGTCAGAGATGAAGAGTTCTTATGTGCACGGGAACAGTCCCAAAAGGAGTGAGACGAAGGACTACTGCAAATATCAGCAGTGTGGTTACCTTTGCTCACCTTATATAGCAGGGATCTAGCAGGAAATGCAAAGGTGTGAATTTCAGCACTTGTGAAAATGCCAGATTTACAGCCTTAAATAGCAAAGTCTTCTGCCTCTCCACAAAACAAATATAGCAGGATGTCCACTGTGAGAGTTTTCTCACAAGTAGGCATCAGCCCAAGGGTGAGAAATGGTAAATAGGCACCCAAGGTGGGGAAGAAGTGGTCTTTCGTCCTCTGAGTGACAGAAATTGAAGCAGGGCCACCGGTTTTTGCACTGTTGATGTTTGACACGGATCAAATGAAAACACTTGCTTGTTATGAATATGGGTTCATTTTAACTTGGCAACGGAAGATTTCTTTTCCAACAACCAGCCACTGAAATCGCCCTGTGACCTGCCAGTGGATTTAAAAACAATGTCATGGAAGGTGATTTGGGCTGAGATGTCATCTATAAAATATTTATTATAATGAGATATATGGGTTTCAGTCACCTAGTACATCCTGCAGTAGCTGCTAGATGGGTTAAAGACCAAATTACTCAATCTTAATGTCATACACAGCTCTTGCACAGTATTTTTATTGCTAATTACTTGGTGGCATTATATTCACATAAAATAAGACCAATACGGACATGGCTGTTTGGGCAGCCAGGTTGGACCTTTCCTGTGTAGCTCTTTACCTTGTCAGTGGAGGTGAATCACTAGTTGAAGCAAGATCCAAAATGAAGCTGGAGTGCTTAATTACCCTTGAAAAATAGAAAGGTCAAAATAGGACAGGAACGACAAAGCCAATTGAGCATCTGGACAGCGTCCAAGCTTCAGTCCTCACTGTCATCTCCTTGTTCCTTTTTTTTGGAGGAGTCTACATTTAAGTGAAGTTGTAAAAAGATATTTATGCTGTATTCTCTATCTCTTTCTCTCTTTTTCTCCTTTTTCCCCTTTCTTTTCCTTCTCCCCCTCTTCCTACTTTCTTCTGCCTTCTCCCTCTTCTCCTTCCTCCCCTCTCTTGCTGTCTTCTTTCTTACATGGGGGATAAGGATCAGGCCCAGTGAGGGGATCCAGGATGACACACAGCCTGAGATATCCACGGGCTAGCACTGAGCTGGTCCCTGGACCCGGCAGCCAGACCCCCAGTGTGTTGGGGCTCTTGTGGCCCTGGCACATATTCCTCACACAGATTTTATCTATGGACACACACACGTAGGATCTGTACATCAAAACACTTTGCATATGCGCATCTGGTGCATAAATATGCAGACAGAGGCACACTGATAGAATCAATTAAAAGCTCTCTCTGCAGCACTCAAGTTTTGCTGATCGTTAATCACAGATGTCTGCTATCTTTTTATCTCAAGTCAAAGATTCTCTGTCTCCTTTACAGCGATCAATACACTGGGGTCGCCTCACAAAGTCCACGGATTTTTGTTTGAAAGACCTGACAGGACAATAACCATATGATCCTGACCCATGTAAGAGGCTTTGGGTGACGCACATGTAAGACTGCTTGTATTATATCTATAATTCATTTGCAGCTCGGTCTCTTGGGGGAGCGGGGGAATCATGGCAGCTGTTTAACAACCCACAGTCACAACTGAAAGTCAGAGGAGCCTCAATTCAGCCGAAACATTATGTAAAGATTGTGCTCACTGGGCCAGGGAACCTGAACTAACATGTCTATTCGTGTGAGGAGTTTTGGGGGATTTCTTAATGACTGTAAGATCCTTGATTTTATGGCTCAGTCAGAAGTACAATAGCCATAATTACATATTGTAGTGATAATATTCTTACAACTACAAAGTTTTAAGGATGTGTGAAATGAAAAGTTACTGTAAAGAAGTAATACCATTTATTAGACCAACAGAGAGTGAGTGTCCATGCACATAGTCCTTTCTACATTTCTCAAGCAGAGAAAATAGATGAGAAACTAGGTAGGGCAAGGTGTAACTGCTCTCAGTTTAGCAGTATCACATTAATTGTTTCAGACAAAATGGCTGATGAAAATTGTGTCCTGGGAGGCCCCATGGGACAGAGACGGATGGATTATTACTGCCCCAGTAATCATGTGGGAAGCAGGATAAGGTACACGTGGAAAATGACCAGTGCTGGACCAAGTCTAGCACGTCACAGCATCACGGAATGGTTTGTGTTGGAAGGGACCTTAAAGATTGTTCCAAGCCCTCTGATATGGGCAGGGACACCTTCCACTAGACCAGGTTGTTTCGACCCCATCCAACCTGGCCTTGAGCAATTCAAGGGATGTGGCAGCCACAGCTTCTCTGGGCAGTCAATGGGCATAGCTGACCGTGCCTGGACTGCAAAGTAAACTGCTTTGGCAGTGGTATAAACTTCTGCATTTCACCTTTTTGTTGGTCTGGTTCTGCACTTAGCTGATGCACCAAAACCCACTGAAAACCTGCAAAGCAGATTAAATGCCTCTATTCAAAGAGGGAGAAAATGAAACACTAAAGCTCAGCCCCCTGTAGCAGCCATGAAGATGTGGGAAAGAACAGAGAGCAACACAGAGCACGTTTCTAAGTAGCTGCAGAAGTACCACAAGCTCGCAGATCTCAGATGCTGTATTTGGATTTTTTTATTCTCACAGAGGAAGTAGTAAACCTAAAAAATATAACACATGTGAATTAAGTTGTGAAAGAGCTTTCACAGGGGAAGAGATGACCCAGGCCATCAATCACCATCTTGGGAAAGAGGTGTTTGCAGGGGTGGTGAGAGAGAAGATGAATGGGGATGGGTGGGCTAGATGGACCTCTGGCCTTGGGCACCAGGGCTGTTTGGATGGTCTTACTGACCACACTGAACACTGCTCTACTCTGGTTCTTTCTGGTTCATAGCCATGAACCCCAGAGCAGAATCAGGGCAACTTTGCTTCCTGGTACTTGTCTGAGCTCTGCCTTGAGTCCTTTATGAGTTTTCCACCTGCCTTTGCTCGACTCCAGGGAAACCAATTGCTCTCTGCCAGCTTTTGTCAACAGCATGTGCAAGGACAATGTTTGCAAGACAAAATAACTGGTGTTAAGATTTCTCTGTAAAGAAGAAGAGGTTGCTTTATTAAAAGGTCAGTTCTGCATCTAAGAGGTTAATAAGTATTCGCTGAGACTCATCAATGTCAAGACTAAAACCAAACAGGAAAATGGCAATCTCTTTCTCTTTTGTAAAGGAACTTGTTGAAATAACTGCCTAAGTCTGCCCTCTGTTTACTAAAACAGCTTTGGAAATCTCTAAATCCATTTATCCTGAGGATTATCATCATCTGGTTTCCAGACAACATTCTTATTTCCTCCAGTGAGGTTTTCTGATACCTTAGGCCATTAGCTGTGGTATTGATCTTTCCTTAATACGTGAGAATTCCTACAGCAAAGGCAGCTCTGCATCTAAAAAACCCCAAGCCAAACCTGTTTTTATCTGAATAGCCAGAACAACATTTTGTGAGAGACAAAATTTAACATTCTGTAGCTTTTGTTTATAATAAATGTATCAGGACAGGCACTAACTACATCCTTCACAGAATAGACTGAGCCTGTTATCAGCCACTTGGGGAAATTCAGTTCCAGAAACAAAAGCCTGTTACATGCCAGTCCTTCAGCTCCTAGTCCTATGGCTCAGCCCTGGGGAAAGAGGTAACAGGCAGTGCTTGGGAGTGCAGCCTCTGAGATTTTGCCTGGCTCTTCCTACCCCCAAATCCACCCCCCCCCGACAAATCCTATGCATCATTCCATAGAAAAGTAGTAACCAAGACCCTTATTACTCATCCTAAATCATCTGACAGGGATTGTCAGGATGGAGCCTCTGTAATAGAAATGGAGGGAAGAAACCTTAAGCAAAAGTCTGATAAAAGAAATCACCACACCTTTACTTATTTTTTTCCTGCTTTAGAGGCCTGTTTCCCTCTTTGTCTCCCACTTACTAGGCAATGTTGGAATCTGACAGTTACTCCTCTATTTAAGGAAGACAATCCAGTAACCTTGGGAAGAGGGAGATGAAGGCAGCTGGGAAAGGAGGTGAGAGCATTTGGACCATTTGGACAGGAGGGAATCTATTGCTACTTCTAAACAAATGGGAGCTTGTTGAAAAGCTTAAGTTACTCAGAAAAAGTTTTATCTGTAGCTGTAATCCATAAGGCAGAGAACATAAATTCATTCACCTTAACTATTAGGACAAACTTGTTTTCCCAATAGTTCAGCCAGAATCTGCGTATAGACAACTCTTGTGCTCCCCACCTCCAGTACCATGACTTCCAGCAAGTCTCTCTCTCTGTTAAACACAGGAGTCATGCAGCCCTATACAGAGTTCATGGGAGGAGAGAGGTTCCCCCAAACACTACAAAAAAAGATTGACTAAAAATGCCTGACATGGAATAGGAAAAAGATTGCTAGAATTTGCTTCTTGCCACTTTGGACTTCTTTTGGTGCTTGAAGCATAATTTTCAACAGTTACAGAGAAGTGTGATTTAAAATTTCTTCTTCAGAAGAGCCCTTCAATGTATGAAAGTCTTCATTAACACCTAGGAGCAGTCATTATGGTCAAAAAATTCAAATTTGGGTGCCTTAACTAAGAGTAAGTATATACTTTATCAATTTTTCAGTATGTCTGAGCACCTGCAGATAACATTCAAGATGAGTTAATTACAGGATCCTAAATATGGATTAAAGAATTAGTTTTAGACATCAAATTGTGAAAAGTTTAGCTTATGTAACTTACCAGGGCCACTTGGAAAGTTGTTGGATTTAGATGTAGAATCACAAATCTTCTTAAACAGGAGGAAGGATGCAGCAAAGGATCCAGGTTTGTCTTCCTTGTTTGCCACAAACTGCTTCTTCCCCAAACCCAACAGGGAATTAAAAACCATAGGACTTAGGGTTCTTTTTCTGAAGTTTCTTTCTTAATTGTATTAGCAGATAGGAGTGATCCTGCAGTATAACAAAACAAACCAAAACTCTGACAAACCAACAAACAAATCCTCAAACAAAACTGTCATTTTAGGCCATAGACAGATGCTCAGTGTGCAGCCACCTCTGCCAGCTGAGGATATTATCATGTTCAGCTGCTATTTTGCAGCTCTGAATTTGTATCTCTTTCCCTTTTCCCTTTCTGCAAGCATTTCAGCTCTTCTGGCAAAACGAGTCCTGTGAACACTCCCTAACTCAAACAGTAAAAATAGGTGATTAGAGTTATTTCAGCTAGTTGTGGTTGAAGAGGATAGGTGTAACAGTGCTGAAATGGGGGTGGAGAACAAGTAATTTTTGGCTACAAACAGTAACAGCTTCAACATAAAGAAGAGAAAATTTGGAAAAGGACACTAGTTTTACAAGCTGAACATACTGAATTCAACCTCACAGCCCTCAAACTAATTACCCTGAGATAAAACAAGTGGATTTTAGCTTTTCTTTAAATAGTGAGGATAATCTGGTAGTGATATAACAGTAAATGTCACAGCAAACGGATTCAGGACTAGAGCTCAGCAAAACAAGCAATGTTCTTTTCCATGCAGTGTTTTTAAACAAATACCTGTGCTTTTCTTTATTAAAAGTTTCTTTTTGTCTTGCCTCTTCTTCTCCCAAATCCTGCCAGTAAAAACTCTGCATTTTCAGAAGTGTATCTAGTTATATGCAATATCAGTCAGGGTCAAAGATCTTCCTTTGCTGTTATTTCGAGCCCGGTTGCCAAACAGGAGCTGCACAAAATGTCAGCCCGCTCGTGGCCTGTGAGGGCTGTGCTCGAGCAGCACTTCAAAGAGGCAGCTCAGGGGGAAATTCGTTCTCAGCTCACTGTGGGGGCCCGTGTGATTCACAGAGCTCCCGCTGGCGCTGGCGACAGCGGCGTGGCCAGAGCTGTGCATGGCTCTGTGTGGGGAATAAGGCTCTAGGATTTCACACAAATTAAGCCTTCCTACTTCAAGCAAAGTTTGGATACCTGTTTGAAATCAAAGTGGCTTGTATCCCCCCTGTTGTGCAAATAACACAATGAGGACACTGGAGTGGCAAATGTGGTCAGTAACGCATTCCCCATCGTACTTACCTGCAGCTGGCATTAAGTGGTCCATGAAAATGTCACAGCAAAACCCCACAAAGTTCTTATAGCAGCCCGGAACAAACATCTTTACACTAGTGCAGTGAAAATCAGAAGACATGGGGTAGAACCATGTTCCTTTTGAAATATATGATTCCATTAAGATAAAATATTTCTAGAAATTAGGTCAGCTAATGAGGATTTCATTTTGGAGAAAACTCATAAAATGCTGGTCATATCAGGGCACATTTTTCTCTCTTTTTGGAACAAAAAATTCTGAAAGGGAAAGTTTATGAAACAAAGAAAAGTGAATTAAAATCATTCATGGCACATAATAAAGATGTTGAAAACAAAATGTTGATCTTCTGTCTCAAATGGAGTTTTTGGATCACCCCATATCAAGGTATTTTGGGGGTGAAAGGAAAATTTACTTTCAGTGAGAGTATCTACATTATATTGTATCAATCTGAAATAAATTTTATAATTGAATTCCCTCAAAGAGGAGAAATATTCCCATAACACAGACCTCTGGTACATGGACATGTGCAGCAGTGCTGTGTCAGCTGCAAAGGAAGAGTTATTTCTGCTGAAGAAATTCTGCATTTCCTTTGGTGCTCCGCTGTGTTTAGGGACCCTGAGCAATGAGAGAAGGTGACTTGAGAAGCTGATGAGGTTATCACTGCCAGTTCCCTTGCCCCCCAGTCTGCCCTACTTTACCCTCATCCCACTCACCAATACCTAAACTACTTTTCAAACAGCACCAGGACCACAGGGCAGAATTTTAAGGAAAGCAGAGTTGGCGGTGAGTTTCCATAAAATGTAATGCTGATGGCTGCAGTGATGAGGAGCCTAATGGATGAGCAGCTCAGATATCTTGCTGTGAAGGGCAAAGTGGCTGCCAGAGGCAGGACTTTGTTGGCATCTTAATTGCCAGACTTCAGAACCTCACATAAAAATGCAAACCCTGATGCTGTCCCTGGCAGTGTCTTGGAGTTGGTCTGATTCACACCAGCCCAGGACACAGTGAAGAAAAGCTTTGAAGAGCAGGGAATGATGGTCTTGTAGGGAACAGGATCAAAATTAGGAACAAGATCTATGAATTAACTGTAATTTTCAATAGCTACAGTAAAAAAGATGAAGCAATAAAAGCAAGTGCCAGCCAAGGAGTTGACTGTGGATCCCATACAACTTCATTAAGAGCAGACTAGGGCTGAAGTTTGCTCAGATGGCAAGAGAGGCAATGTAGAGAAATGGCACTGAGGGCAGTGAATGGAAATTCCCATCTTTTTTAGTAACTTTACACTGCCAACACGTACATCACAAACTTCTCCACACATGGGTTTTCCTGACTATGAAATAGGCAGCAAATCTGAGCCAAGAGTGGCTGCAGCCTTACAGCAGGACCTGAGGCAGGACCTTGCACACATCAGGGAGTAGGGGCTGCCCAAGGTTTGGAGTAGCACAGCTTTTGGAAACCCAGCGTTGGAAGGCAAGGCCAGCTTGTAGACTGCAACTTGCTTAAGGTCATCAACTACAAAATGTTTCTTGACTATTTCTGTAGCTTCCAGGAACTGAAAAAAAAAACCAAAACCAAAAGGATTTCTGCAGCTATACCAGATGCAAGACTAGGTGAGCTTTTGGAAGCAGAAGTTGTCCAGAGAGTGTGTGCATTCTGCATCCCTGGAGGTTTTGAACATTTGACTCAATAAAGCCCCAAACAACCTCTCCTGATTCCAGAGCTGACCCTGCTTTGAGTAGGAATCTGGGTTACGGAACTCCTTAGGTTTTTTCTAGGCTGAATTATCTTATGATCCTCTTTTTATTTTCTAGTACCAATGAAAGCAAAAAAGTACCAAATTATGAGCAAGAGAATTTATGCAGTTACTTACTCCCTTGGTATTGCTAATGAGTGCAGAAACATAAAAGATCCCTCACCCCCCAGAGGATCTTGGAGATGGATCTAAGGAGAGGATGGCTGATATGCAGGGCATGATTCTTCAGGGGTTTAGCAGCATCAGTCCCCACTCAGTGCACCAAAGACCCAAGGCTTTCTGCTGTGCTTTTCACACCCACCCTACACACTCCCTTCTGCCACTGTAACTTTTGCTGTGAGATGCAGTAAAGTCCTCCTTTCACCTCCCTGTCAATATTTATTGTGCATGTGTAATTTGAATATTTTAAGATAATGAAATAAAATTCCTGTCTGCATTCATCAAGCCCAATATATCTGCAGCATAAAATCTGAATAGAGAACAACTTAAAACTACCAGAGGAGACAGTGAAATAGATGAACCTTTGTGTAATTGAATGAATGACTTCTTAGTCACAGCAGTGATGACAGTGGGGAAAAGGGATTGTGACCTCCCAGGTGCCTCAGAAATACCCTTTTCTGGCAATCACACAGCTTTAGGGTTGGCAAACGCCAAAGACTGATCAGCACGCATCTTTGTTTTCATACTACTACATTGAACATCTGGAAACACACTTGGAAAAGTGTCCTTTTAAAGGAACGGTTTTATAAGTGAAGATCATTTTAGGTTCAAGGATTAGAAACGGTCTGCTAGGCTTGAGCTCCAGGAAGTGACTTATGGTTACTGCCTGGAAAATGCAGTTCACCTGAAAATGATTATCTTAAGATTGCTTAAGTATCACTGGCTAATGTGAACAGTCTTGATTAAGGCAGTTTTTAAGAGGTGCATTGCAGGATATAGAGATTTTAAAGACAACTGTTTTCCCAGAGCTGTCCACATATCTTGCACGATCAGTCAGGCCCTCCTTCTCCCTCCAATATTATTTTGATACTGATGAATTCATTTACATAAATTATTAGATATTGAGTGGGGAGACAGAGCGTGAGAAAGAAAGGAAGGGAAGTGTCTCAGGAAATTCCTCTGGGATCACTGGGGGATGCTACCAGGAGGGGGTTGAAAATTGGGACAATTTAAATTAGTCATTGGCAACTGAGACAGTAGAACAATACTCGAGATACACAGAGAAATGTGGAGGGAAAGGAAAAGAAATCTCTGGCTGCAGATACAAAGATGTTCCTGGGCCCACATTAGCAGAGAATTCTCAAGTCCATAAAAGCTCAAAGCACGTAGCAAAATTAAAGAGAAACAAGAGTGAAAGTTTTATTATTATTTTCTTGTAATAGCCAAAACAGGGAAAGGTATCTCACCCACTACAGATCAGAATAAATGAACTCCTATGGGGACGAAGGGAACCATTTTAAACCATTCAATTTGATTGCAGATGTCAACATCTCAAGCGAATTTGTAGTCTAGAGGCTGGAATCTTACTCATGTTCTACAGAAGTGGGAGAGAAGCCAAACACATCAGTGTCACATTGAAACCAGAGCCCTGGGGAAGCAATCCCTCCCAAGAAACTCCCACTGGGTGCTGTACTGTGAATCATGTGTGATTTATACTTGTGCTTTGATTACAGCTAGTTGGGAATTATTTTTAGCTTTCCATTCAGAAATTAAAATTCATCAGAAATGCCTTTTTGTTTGTTTGGTTGGTTTTTTTTCTGCTCCCCTAGAACTTAGATGCTTGAGTGGAGCAGATCCTCAGGTAATATTTCTGAGCAAAACCAGAGAAACACAGAAAGGTCCAGAAAAACAGACAGTAATGACACCAACTGGAAACTAAGTTTAGAGGTAGATCTCAGTTCAGCACTGTAAGCAAGCAAGTGAAAATCTGAACCAAGATCCCTTCTACACCCAGTTTGGCCTGTTGGTTATTCTGGTTAATGCAATATTCTTTTGTGAGGATCTCTGTGGGCAGCTGGCTGATTCTCATGAGGTCATGAAGGGCTCTGAAGGACTTGCAGTGTTGCACACCATCACTTATCCGGAGAGTCTCTTCTAGCCATTTCTCAGCTGGAATCTCTTGTTTTGCTTATATCTGTTTTTGTTCAGTGTTTGACTTCAAACAATGACACATATCCTTCCAAAAATAAAAATAATAAAAATAAAATTAAAAAAAAAAGAAAAAAAAGAAAGAAGGAGATACTTGGGTAATCTAAGTCAACACAGACTCAGTAATTCATGGATTTATAGTTTCTCCCTCCAGCAATTCTTTTCTGAACACCCAAGAGGACATGAGAATTACAAAGTGCCTACAGTCCCTTCCTTGTATTTAGAATCCCTCTAGCAAGGCTCTACATTTGCATTTTTTATCCCTTTCTGTCTGTTGTCTGATTGTGGTTGTAAAAGCGAAGACTGAGGGCTTGTGTTTGACTTCTAACTTCACCTCTGCAGTGTGCAATCAGAAGTGTTTTTCAGGCAGAAAGAACACAGGTAAAGTCTCATGTTTGCCTTTTGTTCCACATGAAAGAACAGCACACATCCAGTTGTTCATCAGCCCTCGTGGCTGTCTGCTTGCTTCTCCCATTACTTGTGCCTCAAACTCTACCTTATTCACTTTCCTGGACTTTAATGTGCCCCTGGTTTCTTTCCCTGCTTAACCCAGGATTGCCAAGGTGGCGATGAGGAGAGTTAGTGGTGGGCATGGTGCTTTCCAGTGATCCTGACTTCTGACCACCTCTATCCTACCTGATTTTGGCGTAACAGAAATGTCACATCTGTACACACATACTCTTAGTTTAGCCCATGAAATATTAAGGGGTTATACAAGAATTAAAATTTATTCTCTGACACAGAAGGTGAGACCAAGACATAAAAGTGGAGTCAGCAACTGTGATCTTGGCAGTGCCATTCTCCTGTGCCCACGCTGGTTTGGCACTGCAGGAGGGCACCACGAGAACTTTGTTTCAGGAAAGAATATGGTTTTGAAGTACAGGTTTGTTCCAAGTCAGAATGAAACCCAACAAAAATATTGATAAGTTCCATGAATGAAAAGTTCAGTGAGAAATTAAATATTTTTTTCAGAACACAACATCTTAGTTCAGACTTTCTGTTTTTAATACACTGCAATTTTTTTTCTTTTGGTCAGGACTAAGCACAGAATAGGAAATGAAAATCCCTTGTTTTCAAATGTCAGAAATGGGACAGACTGACACTGCTGTCACACCTCTCCCCTTCTACACCTCCTCATCCCTTCGCAGATCATCCACATGAAATTTTGGCAAAAATAGATGAGATTTTCCATATGTGAAGTAAGTGACAAAAACACCCACGCCAGGTTCTGATGAAATCCACTGTCATCCCAATCTGACATGACATTGCCAAGCAAGGTGATTGATCTGTAGGGTCTATCTTACAGTGACAACTACAAAGTTGTGAGATCTGGCTACCAACCAGAAAATGTACTGGTAGACTTAAAGCAGTGTGTCAGCAAGTCCTAAAGTTCTGCTTAGACCTGACAGCCTGTTATCAACTAAATCTTTGTATCATTGCTGCTTTGCTTCACGGGGATGGTGTCAGGGTGTGTCTGTGCTGGAGTTTGATGCTTTAGAAAGTTCATGGGCAGAACCACCAGAGTAGCAATTGTGCTGATGGAATGGGTTGCTGTTCCACAGCCAAGCGTCATTTGGGAAAACTGCCACAGTTCTGCACTGCAGAGGTCTGAGTTTGAATATCTGAAGACTCAAAGCCTTTATTTTCTATTACTTTATATGTCCACAAGCACTTTTTAACGCAAAGCATTATCAAAACAACTCTCTATGTGCTTGGTCTTGACACAGGACTGCCATTTTCCCACCAGGGGTTGTCAGAAGTGAGCGTACACAGGCTGTGGAGTGTACGGGCAGCCAGCCCATCTGCTGCATCCTGGAAGTGTCAGCCTGTTGTGCAAATGCCCAAGACTGCCACACTTACTCTTGGGATTTCCTGGATGGAAATCTGTGCAAACACAGTTTGGGTGCCCTGCAAACACATATGGAGCGAAAGGTGGCCCCTGTAGGAGGCATTTGTCATGCTAGGCACACTCTGTAGGGGTGTTCAGCACATACCCTGAGTTTATACTCACTCTGCTCTGTGTCTACCCAGACAAGCAGCACCTTTCCTGATAGAGTGACCAGATACAGAGCCTTGCAGATGTCCTTCAGTTAGTGCCTGGCGAGCTGGGCTGCTGGGTGACCTTCATCAGCCAAGGTGAAGGAAACACAAACAGGGATGGAACACGAAGAGCAGTGCAGAGACACGAGTGCAGGAGGGCTGAAGCTCATGAGCTATGGTACAACAAACCAGTGGGTTCCCTTTTGTTAAATTCTCCTCTGAGATCTCCAGTATTGCACCTCTGCCATTATCTGCTATTCCTGTGGTTGCTTGCCTATCCCATCCTCTTCTCCTGGATTTTTTCTCCCTCCCATCATACTGTCCCTTCATGTGTGCCTTTGTTTGTCCCTTCTTACATCTTTTGTGCCTGCTATCTCTTTCTTTCCTGTGCTGGAAACCAGGCAGTGCATCTGATTTCTGCCAGATAACCCCATCCAGAACAGCTTTGGGCACTCAAGATCCAGGGACACGTTGCAAGGCCACCTTGGAGGTCCGTGTCTCATTGAGCTTTCTCTCAGTAAGAAGTACCTTGCTTGTTAGAAAACACTGTTCTGCAGCATTATATTTGAGTTAGATTATCCGTGAGGGGCAGTCTGTGTCCCTCTCTGTTGGGGGAATCATTTTGGGAATGGACTGTCTCCCTGTCCAATGCAAGCTCATCTTGCTGTCCCCTGAGTCCTTGCTGAGGTCAGCAGCTGTTTGCCGGTGGGAACAGTTTCTTCATGGACATTTTGGGAGACAGTGGTTGAGAAAAAAGGTCTGCTGATCTGTTCCACTGGACACTTGTGAAGGTCCTGGAAGATGAACTTGTCTTTCAAAGGAGAAAGTCTCATCTTACACAAAGCTGTTCTCAAAGCCCTTCAGAAAGGGTTTTTCCCATTGAATTATAGCAGGAACCAGGGGCAGATCTGCCACTGAACTGCCACTTGCTCAGCACTGTACTAACAATCCATGGAGTTTCTCCACACTTGTGTCCATGAAACACTTGCTTTTCTCCCTTGCTTTCATGGCTGTGTGCACTGACACCTCTTTGAATTACGTGTTTCAAGGGGCATTGCTTAACAATTGCAAGGACATCTATTTTCCAGGGGAAAAAGTAGAACTGCCCTAAATGTTTGCTGTGACCTTTTGGCTTCTGACAAATGTGTCAGTCATCTGTCTAGAGGGTAAATTGCTTCAGCATCCTTTTCATCTTTTGTTCAGAAGTAACTTTTTGAAAGCATTGCTGCGTAGTATGTGAACATTTACATCCTCAGTGCCAGATGATGGAATTTCCAGAACTTCCTCTATTACTTCCATAATAAGAAAAAAAAAATACACAGTGGAAAATGTGACTTTTAAAATTTTTTTAAGAATATTGGTCTCTCCCAAGGAGTTTGGGTTGGGTTCTCTGATGGTGGATGGCAAATCTCAGTTTCTACATCTACAGTCACAAAAAATTAGGATAAATCAGTTTACCAAAGGGTGGTTGGTATGAACTTGAGGAAAGAAAAAAACCACACATGAAGGCCGTGGAGACAAACCACAATAGTTCATTGGACAACTTCGGTAAAGGTTTTTCATGTGGTGGGGCACAGGAAAAGAAAATGGGATTCTGGAATTCTGACTTCCAGAAAATCACAGTGAGATGCTAGGAGAAAAATTTCAACTCAATTGCAAAAGAGCTGTGTCTCATATAGTTTTTTTTTCCTGTGTTTTTCTTCCAAGCAACTGTTACTGTGATGTACTAACATGATTGCTGCATTCAGTGTGACTCCAGCTCCAACAGCTTCTCTTGTGAGTAAGCATGAGTAAGAGCAATGTTTAATTTCTCTGTGACCATGCAACATTTAACAACCTTCTAGCACACTGAGCAGGAAGAGTGAGCTGTACTTGGTGTTCTGAAGTATTTTGGTGCAGGCTGCTGCTCTACACAGGTAGGTTGAGAGTATGCAACCTTTCTAAGAATTTAGCTGTAGAATTAAAAAAAAACCCCACCCATTACAAATAGCAGGGAGGCACTGTAATGTCAGATTCTCATAATTTCTAGTACCTGTCACTGTTAATTGAATGGTAAAAGTTACTTCAAGAGTCCTAGCAGCCAGTGGAGCCTATCCCTCCTTCTCTATCCATCCATTCCTCTCACCCCCTCCTCCTCCATTTGCAATGCAAAGAAGAAAGTAGAAGAGCTGGTATGAAGGTAGGGTGGGACTGGCAGCTCTCAGTAGTGAAGTACCTCCATCAGTAGGGAATATGGGAGAGTGGGGACAGCAGGAAAGGAAAAGATGAAGTGATCCTATTTATAAATGTATTCCCCCACTCCCTGTCTGTACTATGCAGATATCTCAGCAGCGCAGATGGATCTGCATACTGATGAAGACATGGGGCATCTATGAAAAATGCTGGATCTGGCTGAGCTCCCTGCAGGCACAGGGTCTGCCTTCTCTTCTATTAGAGCCCAACACACTTGCATTTTTCACAGCTTGGAGATGCATGCCAGGATTTGGTGCTGCTTTGTGACTTTGCTTCTGCCTAAGAGCAAGGCCCAGTTTCCACTTCAGCAATCAGACAAAAGAGTGCAAAGCAACTGAACAAGAGGCTGAACCTACGAGCAAAACGTAACTTCAAATCAGCTCATCAGCAGGCAATGTGAATAGTGAAAAATGAGTACCACTACAAAAAGGCCATGTAAATCACCAGCCAGGATGCCTGGAGAAAGCCAGCTCTGTCAAATAGAAGAGATCAGCTTGCTGAGGTGCCTGGAGAGTTGTAGAGAAAAATCTGGGCAATTCCTCAAAGCCAAGGCTTTGTGCTACACCAGCACTGAGAGGAACATAGTGGGGTTACTGTGGTTTCTTTCACAGTGTCTACATCTGACATATGAATACCAGTGAAGTGGCACAATACCCCAGAGGTAGGTGTGAGAAATCATATTTTCATTACAGACATCAAAGAATCCAGACGGTCAAGAATTTTTGGTTCCAAGGTACCAAATAATACTTTCTCCAGAGCCAGCAGGAGATGTGGGTGTCCAGCTTCCCCTAATACCAGGCACTCAGTAACTGGCCTGAGATCACACCACAAACCAGTGACAGATCTGTTCAGGGCTCAGGACTTGTGACTCTCAGACCACCTGCTCTTCCTGTAAGATAATCCTACCCTGTAGTCTTGTGCCAAAGTATTTGGAGAAGGAAAATGACCTGGAAGGGTAAGGTCTGTGCCACTTGAAGTTTTGAGGGACTGGGATGATAAATATTAGCATCTGAAAATGCGTCAAGGGTCCCTCTTCAATATGCTAGCACAGACGGAGTGATCTCCTAGAGGCCAGGGCAACTGTGATCCTTGATGAGCTCCTTGGACATTTAAGCTTCCCTTAATTCTTTCTTATCCATGACAGACTTAGCACCCTTTCCAAAATGGATCTTATGCCAACCTCTGGTAAATAAATTGCTGTGCTGCAAGAAACATTGTCACAGCTGACTGCAGAGAGCCAAAGACCTGAAGACCCAGAAACCTCTTAGGAGATCTTGCCGGAAAGGAGGAAAATTTGCACCACAGTAAGCCCAAGCAGAAGCACTGGGTCAGCCTGGCTTTGCAGCTGTCAGGGCTGCAAAGCAGTTTTCAGCTCCCCACGTGAGGGAGGACCCCTGCCAGAGCAGGGGAGCACCACGAACCCAGGGTCCCTCCTTTCCACTCCTGATGCTAGCTTGCTCCAAGTCACCCTCTCAGAGCAGACACATGGCTAACACAGCAGCATTCCTGCCTCAAGCAGTGCCCAAGAACCACAAGAGCAAATCTACCTTTGTTTGCAGAGCAAGCCACTTGAAATACCATCCAGGGAGATCTCGAGAAAGGTTTTGATCTTTCCTTCCTGGCATGGACCATTATTGCTGCCAGTACAGACTGTTCAGCCCTATCAGCATGATAGATGCTCCTACAAGGAACACAGTTTTAGCTGTTTTAGTAAATATCTGCCATCACCATCTGCTATTTGTTGGCATGAATGTGTACTATAAGGAAACTAGGTTCAAGGATGAAAAAAAAAAAAGGCCACACCGACCTTTCAGAGTTTTAAGTTCATTCAAAGGTTTGGATTTTGGGTTTTTTCAAACATCGGATAGGCTCACACAAAGCACAGTATGTCTTCTGTTCTTGTGTTCTTATGATCTCTTCTTTCTTTTTTTGTTGAGCATTGTTATTGCTAGAGATCTTCAGACAAGGGTTCTGTCCTTACAATAATAACTAGGAACTCAGTTAACTTGGTAGGATAGTCCTTGCAAGATGTAGGAGACCTTCTGAAGATGAGCACGAGATTTTTCAGATGATGTGCTTGAAAGAGTCTCACTGTAATCTTGACCAGAACTTTAGTCTTTCTTTTTCTCTCACTGGGGTTTTCTGTCCCAGTTAACCCGAGGCAGCTAAAGCGGGCCCTGAACAGAAAACCATCCACAGGAGAATGAGAGACATCAAATAGACTCATCCCTCCCTGGAAGTAATAACACAGAAGTTTTGTGGGCAGCATTAGTGAGCAATATTTGTAGAGTGCTTTGAAGTTAGAAAGCACTATATAAATGCTAAGTATTATTAACTACATGAATCAGTCATCTTCAGAGAAATATAACACTGCTAAAGATGGGAGAGACATCTCTTCCTTTCTTAATGATAACCAACCCCCAAAGTTATTCATAAAAATTACATTTAAAAATAGATCAAATGATTTCCCCATCCCGTGATAATCCCTCTGATTGCCCCCATGTTTCAGTTCACTGTATCATCTCAGAGATCAAAGGATGTGTCTGAGGCTGGCAAACCAATCCCACAAAGAAGAAAACATTCTGCTGTAGATAAACAAAATACAATTTCCAGATAACATCATGGCGCTGATCAAAATAGCTGCTTTTCCAATTAGATTTCAAAGAATTCTTAATTGTTATTGATTTAATCTGGAGATGTGCAGATTTTTCCACTTAGGAACCTGTTTCACAGGGAGCTTATTACCCTGGGGAATTTCAGTTACAGACAGGTTTTAGTAAGCAGCAACAGCCTGGCTGTCAGGCAGGTGACAATAAAAAGGGAATCTGTCCAGATCCAGGAGACAGTGCTATTTGTGTTTCTGTTTCCTGCAGTAATTTAGAGCACATAGCCTTATCCATTCTGAAATGGCAGCAGACCTCACATCTGCATAAAGGCACTTGCCTTTAAGCTGTGATAGGCAGAGCTCTTAAATAAAAACTACCTTATCTATCTACCTAGTCATCACCTCAGTGTTTCCTTCTTCTTTTATACTTACTAATTGAAACCATGGAGGTCTGCCCTGAAACGTCTTCTTTCTATTCCCACATCAGATGCTCATTTTCAGTATATATGTACATATATATATTTATATATTTTTACATTTTGCTGTGCAGAAAAGTAAATAAATAAATAGAGGATTCTATAATGTCTGCTGGGCTGCCATTTTAAAGGCAGGCAAAACAGCAGGGTGTGGGAAGAAGGGAGGCAAATTAGGACAGGTGACATTTTGGAGCAGAATAACAGGAGATGGCTTCCTGTCAAGCAGCAATAAGAGGCAGAAGAATGAAAAATAGCCCCCCAAAGAAAATTGTTCTGTCTCGGGCAAATGACGGTGGAAGGATCTGGTAAAGTGACAATGGGGGACTTAATGCTGTCAGGTAGGTACCACAGCGTCAGGAAGACTGACTCAGGAAAGGTGAGTCAGAGCCAGCTGCCATCGGGAAAATACGTTCCTGAGCCATGAGCAAGATCTGTCACTTGGTGCCTTCTTGCAAGGTAGCTGTGCCACAGTTTGACTGCAAAGCCCAGCTCCCTGTGCACACCACGTCCTGCACGGACCATGACGGGATGTGCTACCAGGTGGGGACGCTGCTCTCAAGAGGAACGGAGACGGCTTGGGTGAGAATCACCAGTAGACCAGGATAAAAGGTTAAGACTGGTGCCATCAGGAGAAAAAATGAAGAAGGGCTTGCAAAAGTCTGGAAAGCAATGAATGTTGTGGAGAGTGATGAGAAATGCACCTTTGTCCAGTTCCACTATAAAAGGGGAAGCCCGGAAGGATTCTTTTGACAGATTTTTCTGACGAAAAATCAAGCACTAACATGGCAATATTATATCTGAAAACCATTTATTGAAACAAAACAAACAAAAAACCTTAAGTATCCTTATTTTAAAAAAAAAGAGCGGGGGGGGGGGAACAGGAAAAGGGAGTGGAGAGAGAGGGGGAAGGAAACAGAAGGCAGGGGACAGCGTTACCACTGTTTGGTAGCCCTGGCTGTTTGTCAGCATCGGTTTGGCAGACGGAGCGTGCGTGTTGCGATCCGCGGAGCGTTCGCGAAGCTGCAGTGGCAGGCTGGGCGCGATTTTTAAAGAGCAGCGGGCTGCGCGTCCCTGCCGCCGGCGGGGAGCAGCTGCTGTGGCTGCAGGCGCGCTCCCGGAGCAGCTGCGGCCTCTCAGCGTCGGGGCGCGGCGGCTGCAGGCGGGGTGCCGCGGGGCTGTGCTCCGGGATAGCTGCCGCGGGCAGCGCGGGGAGCACGGCGGCGGTCACGGCGAGATGCAGGCGGCGGCGGCTGCAGGTTGGGTGCGGGCAGCGGCGGCCCCGAGCTGGGTGCGAGCGGCGGCTGCGGGCACGAGGCCCTCACGGCGACAAGCTAGCTCCCGGAATGGGCACAGCAGGGCGAAGCGGGCACAGGCAAGGAGACAGGGCCACAAGGGAGAAGGCGCGAAGGTGGGAGTAGAAGGGCCAAGCAGACCCTCCAATCGACCCAAAGCAAAAAGACGAGACAGACCTCTTGGTGTGGCGGCTGGCTGCTTTGATGTGCCCCCAGACTCCTCCCCCAACTCGGCTGCGCGGGCCCGTTTTTGGCGGGCCCGTTTTTGGCGGGCCCGTTTTTGGCGGGCCCGTTTTTGGCGGGCATTTTTGGCGGGCATTTTTGGCGGGCATGCGGGTGCTTTCACCAAGTACAGCCAGCGTGTGGGGGCGGGAGGCCGGTGGGGTCTGCTCGCAGTCTGCCTTCCTTCTCTGCCCTGACTGCCGCGTGAAGCTTCTCTGGGCACAGGGAAACGCAGGGATTTTTTAATAGGAATTTTCTTCACCTCATTTGTGACATGTTGAGGCATATATATTGGTCCCTCTCAACCTTCCAGTTGTTTTAAAGCCCTGCACTGGGCTCAGCACACCAGGGTTGCTCTCTGACACCATGGGGGCAAGGAGCTGATCAGTTCATCCTAAACCAAAAGATTGAAAGGAATAAAAGATCTTCTCCATCGGGGCAAAAGCCAAACTTTAACTTTATTAGTTATTTCCTGTGATTTCTAGGACCCACGCAGGAAAACGTGCCTGGATATCTATACTCTAAAATAGCATGAAAGGTGAGTTTATGTATGGACTGATATGAAAATCTTGGAGGAAGGGAGAGTCTCATTCTTCTAAGAGGCTGAAGGCACCAGAAACACCCAGGAGATCCTTTCCATTTTGGAATTCGATTTCCCAGAGGCTCTGAGAAGCACCAGAATATTTGGATGCCTGTGAGCAGGATCTATTTGTTCCAGATGCTGGACATTCAGGCTGATTTTGCTCACAAAAAAAGAGATGGTTATGAACTAATTCCGACCTCTGATCTCCAAGGAACTTCATCTAACCACAGCAAGCTTTTTCTCAAAAAAAAAAAAAAAAAAAAAAAAAAAAAAAAAAAAAAAAGTTTCCTAAAAGTCTTGGTAAACATCAGCTATTTGATGATGTAGAAAATAACTGCCTTTTGTAGGCAGCCAAGCCAAAAACACATCTGTTAATGTCAGTATTACATTTAGGTTAAATTTAGCCTAATCTCAAAACAATGGTTTTTTTCCTCCATTGTCCTACATAGTAATGGTGTTTTATTAATAAAAGACATTAAAGGACATTTCCATTAGATGATACCATTAGGGGGCAGTCCTCAGCTAGCAGCCAGTCCTATGAGTTCATTGAACAGCTGTGTTTATATGGGGTTGTTTGCAAAATTTATGTTTGAGTTTGTTTTAACCTTACTTTATTGCTACTGGAGAAACAATAGATCTTTTCCATTACAAGTCATTGAGTGCCACATTAAAATACAGCAGGAGGGGTGAAACTTTCTGTGCCCCTTCTCCCCATAAATCTCTAGCTATATATATATATGTATATTTTTCTTATAAACAGAAAAGTCCTGCACGGTCTGAGACGCCGCCTTCTCAATGAGGTGCCAGAACGGTATTGCATCCATACAGGTTCTTATTTTGCTTTTTCCCTGGGACTGCATGCCTGAACTTTTCACAGAAGATGTGATGTCCTGTTTCTCAGTTCTCTCGGCAGGTCAGGCACATCATGACCCATTTGTAGCAGGCAAACAAAATCCATACAAGTGTCTGTAGGGTGGGCCCCTTGGGCCCCCCCTGTATCCTTTCAGTGGGTAGGTAGGCCAAAGACATTATTTCAAGCACCTCCTTCCTCATCTGGTTTTTGTCTCACCCCAATCCACCCTTGTATGAATTCTTATTTCTGACTTCCTGCAAGGGAACATCACCTCCTCCTCTACCTTTTGTTTATCTGCCTCACTCCTGAGTCCACTGCAGAAACCAAATCTGTAGTTTAGGAGGAGAGCCTTTTGTGACTATTCCCAGTCTGTTTTGGAAGCTTAACATCTTTTCCTTCTGAGACTCTACTCCAGCTCTTCCAAATTCTCCCAGTTATCCAAGCCTTTCTTTCCTTGATCATCTTATTCTTGCCAGAGATATCTGTTGCAGCAACCAGGTTGCTGGGTATGGTACTGAGGGAGTGGCGCCCTGTCCTCCACATGAACTCAGTGCTCTGAGTTCCCCTGGAGCCCAGGTCATCAACAGCCATCACAGCTGTGCCTCAGCATCCCCAGCATTACCCCCCTGGTATGCCTAGATTTCATGCTGTGGTGTTCCATGTGCATCCTACCATGAGAATCAGGAGTCCCAGCACAATTCAGATGCCCTGGACTGCTGTCAGCAGCTTCACGGGTACCACATCATCTCCTGAATCGATACCCTCCTAAGAAATACAGCCATTCTTGGCATCATCTCCTACAGGCTGAATGCCAATGTATAAATAACACTTTCAGTCCTGCCACTGTGTCATTCTTGCTTCTCCCTGGCCCTGTCCTGCAGCTCTGGAGAACAGTCATCTTCATGGATGCACTCCATGTGCCCTTTCTTTGGATCCTGCTGGTTTCCCTCTGAATACCACCATCCCAAATTGAGATTCCTTAGTTCTACTTGCCTCTTTGTTATTCCTTCAGCCAGTTCACAAAATATTGCTGATGAAAAAGGGGAGAAAAAGCCCACAGAAATGGCCTGTTTTTCCCTTGCCTCGTGGTAAGATGACATGTTGTATCCATGGTCCAATTTGTGTCTGTTTATATTTGCTAGTCCATTTACACATGGGCAGGAATTTTCATTTACAAACAGAGAAACAGAGGCCAAAAATCTGACTTGATTTACCAAATGTCCAAAGCAGGTGTGGAAATAGGAGCAGTTCTCCAAATACCCTGTCTGGTCCATCTACATTCTATCTTGGAGCTGGCCACTTTAATGAGTAGCTGCGCAGATTTGCAGCCACTGATGCCAGCTATTTCCACACACAGAGTGCAATCAGCCTGCATCTGCCATGAGAGGTCAGAGAGTCAGGCGCCAGAGATGGATTTTAAATACAATTCTGAATAAAGCTGCTGGCCCCAAACCAGCTGTGGTTATGCTAAAGTTGCCTCAAGCCTCTGGATGTGAATGCAGCAGCAATGGGCTGAGGAAAAGCCATCCTGTCCCTCCTCAGCATTGATTCCTGCAGCTATTTAGTGCCGTGGGAAGGACACCAGGCATGATGGACTGAAGCTGGAAGCCTTTACAGCAAATTCTGTCTCCCAAATGCTTCCTCAGCTCGTTGCATCTCTGTGACCATGGCAGGTACATTGATCTAGCTGACAGACTAAGGTCCTATAGCTCAGTTTTATATAGATAAACTGTAATTTTAGTAATAGGATGTTTAAATAATATTGTGTCACTTTTACATTTCACCTCCCTTTCCCTCAAATGAAAGTGCCTGTCTGCTTTTGACAGGTGGACATTTTTTTTCACTTCCTTTTCCCCACAAAGACTTTGCCTGAAGGACAGCAGGAGTCATAATAATGGTTGATGCTTTCATGAGATCCTTACAGATTATGGCTAAATGGAATGGTACTGTAATGTGATTGCCTCCCCTGTGCCACGTAATGGCATGGTGGGGCTCTCCGCCGGGACTAAAGCCAGTCAGACTGAAAATTGACTTGCCTTGGGGGCCATCAAGCAAATTTAAATGGCTGCTTCAAGATTCTGCCTGCCAGTGAGCCACTTCTCCAGCAGATTAGCAAAATGAATGAAATGTGGAGACAGTAGGGCAGTAGAAACAGTGCCATTAGGCCTACATGCTCTCTTTCTCCTTCTTCCTGATTTTATTCTAAATACTTATTCTAGTTCCTTGTAATTTCTCTCTGTGTTCTGCCTCATCCATGAAACGGGAAGAGAGCTCAAAACAGAAAGAAAAGCTGTGACCTACCCTTGCCTGGGCTTTAGGTAGGATGAGGACAGGGAGGAGGGGAAGAGGACTTGTCCTTCTCTTTCATGCTTTTTTCCTGAGGATAGAGGCCCTTCCAGAGAGAATTCAGAATATATAAACTTGTTTTCTGCTTAGAATAACCCTCAAAGGTAATTCCTCCTGCAAGGCTAAAGCGGAGTGGTAGAAAGGAAAGAGTGTCCCCCATTGCTCTCGCGATCAGTCCTCTCTCTGCTGTCACAGCCACAGGCAACATCTGCTCCCTCCCTCCTGTCCTTACATTGTGCTGGGATGGGGGCTGTGTTCCCTTTGCTCTGTTACCTCCTGCTGATCATGAGAAAGTCTCAACTGTATGGTCACAGCCTGGGTAGGAACAGGTAGTCTGGCTCTACAAGCATACATTTGAGGTGAAGGCTCATTGTAGCAGATACTCACCAGTCCTACTGTATTGGGAAAAATATTGGTGCCTGAGGATAATTCACATCTACTCCCTTGTCATCCAATGCCTTTCAATAGCTCCAGCTCTACTTAAATTCTTTGGCTTTTCAGATTATGTGAATGGGATTTAAGCATGTTTAGCTATGCCTGTGAATAGAAATGTTTTTCCATCTCAGCCCCCAAGAATGCTGAGTTAGGAATAGTGTGTTCTTAGCCTCTTTAGAGAAAGGCATTCATGAAATGTGACTTTGAATACCACAGTGACACTGCCACTTTCCTTGGCAGCACAGTCATGTCTTTTTTTTCAGCTGTTTTCTCTAATATTCTGTCTGAAATTTTCCCTGATGCATCTGAAGTTTAATTACTTCTTTCTCTATCATTGCTGACTAATGATAATAATTGCTTCCTGTCCCCTGGTGCAACATTCTTTTCTCTTTCTGCAGATAGTTATTGTACCTCCCCTTGGTATTATTTCCTCTACTTTGAAATTGCCCTCAAGCACACTCCCATTTAGTGTCTAGCTGCTAAATAAAACCCAGAAATATAGCAGTGAGAGTGGAACCTGGGTGGTGGCAGGGGACAGGCAGGTGGGATGACCCAGGAAACTGGCACTGGCAGAGAGTTTTGCTCTGCAGTAGGTCGCCTTGACAGCTTTTTGACAGCTTACAAAAAAGGAACTGATGGTCTCAGCTCAGGTACTAATGGTCTAAATTCTACTTTACAGGTACTGGAAGTTATTACAGGTGGTTTTATAACAGAAGTTCAGGCCTGAGTGGCCATGGAGATTGATATACCATTTTTCCTCTAGAAAGCTTCTTTCCAGAGAAGGAAGGAGGGACACACTGGTTCCATTTTCAGAGGTGCAAAACCAAGAGATGCAGTGATTTGCCTGAGGTCATGGAGTCAGGAGGAAGAAATACATCTTATTCCCAAGTCCCAGGCAGCATTCCTAAATCATGTTGCTTAAGTATTCTCAATTTCCTCAGCATAATAAAACTCTAATTATCTTCAGAAGCGCAGGATGACGACTCCAAGGCTTAGAGAAGACTGTTCACATGATTGAAGCTCCAAATGTGGTTTTAAGCATTTTACTGGCTTCAGGTAAATCTTTTCTTCAGGTAAATGTGCAGTCAAAACCGGCACCCACAGAGAAACTCAGCCAATGTGTTACACTTCAGTCACTGAAAAAACTACACATTCTATTTTCCCCATGTCATTATTATGAACCAACTTTTTCTCAAGTTTAAAGGGTTTTTTCCTGCTTCAGAGAGGAAAAAAAAAAAAAAAATACATCTCCATGGGAAGAAAGAGACAAGATTTGTTACCTGCTAGTAGAGTTCATGGGACTTCTTGAAAATATTTGTAAATAGGTCTTCATTTAGCTGGCAAGACTGACTATAAATAGAACTCTTCAAAAATTCTTTCTTATTTTCATGTAGGAGAAACACCTGACATTTCAATGCCTCTCAAGCAGAGTTCTCCATTCTGGTGACTTCTGTAGAAATAGCTTCCAAATCCTATCTCCAGACAACAAAGACCTTTATAAAAGAAGTGTGAAAACTGGCATCTTTTGTGAAGGCAGAGGTTACCTCATGGCTCAAAGCAGAGGCAGCATGGATCAGTGAGTAAGGCAGTGAACTGAGACTGCAGAGCTTCTGCAGGGTGACTTGCTGTGTTCACCTTTCTCCTGTTGTGTACTTAGATTAAAATTGCATTGAGGCACAGGCTTTTCCTTAGTAAGCATTTCTATATTACCTACTACAACATTGTTCCCCATCTTAACAGACACTTCTGCATGCACTAAAAATAAAATACAATAAAACAAATAAATAAAAGAGAGCAAGTCATGGCTCCCCTAACTACCTTTTTTTTTGTAATTTTTCTGCCATTGTCAGCTCTTTGTACTGTGTACCTTGTCTGCAGGTAAATACCAGATAAAGACAGACCTTGTCCAAAACAGCTGAGATACAAACTTGAAATGAAACAGGCAGAAAGAAAACAGGAAAGGAAACAGATACAAACATGGTTGTTTTACTGGGTCTGGCTGGGATGGCAACCTGTGCTTCGATTTGTGACCAAAACAGTGTTGGCAACACAGGGATGTTTTCATTACTGCTCAACAGAGCTCACACAGAGCCAAGGCCTTTTCTGCTCCTCACCCCACCCCACCAACGAGAAGGCTAGGGGGGAGCAAGGAGTTGGGAAGAGACACAGCCAGGACAGCTGACCCTGACTGATCCAAGGGATATTCCAGACGATATAGCATCATGATCAGCATTAAGGCTGGTGGAAACAAGAAGGAAGATGGGAACATTCATGGTTATGACATTTGTCTTCCCAAGTATCCATCACGTGATAAAGCCCTGCTTTCTAGTAAGTAGTTGGACATCTGCCACTCCATGGGAAGTAATGAATGCTTTGCTTGTTTTGCTTTGCTTGAGCACAGCTCTGTTTAACTTATCAAACTGTCTGATTCCTTAAGTTTTCAGCTTTTGTACTTCAGATCCTCTCCCTTATGTCCTGATGGAGGCAAAGGAAGTGAGTGAGTGACTAGATTGCTCGCTAAGTTCAGCTCACCACAGTAGAAAACACCAGACATCGAACCAGTTAACAACTATCAAATGTTTTAAAGACCTCATGGCAAATGATTTCCACCACCACTTAATCACCAGCTCAAGATGATGCAGCTCCTGTGGATTTTTGCAAGGCTAAAAGCAGAAGACAGCAAGAATAGCAGGGCTACCCTTGTGATTTTGTTCACCAACCATGAAGGGCAATCAGTTGGTGAGCCAGAGTGCAGTTTTGTCTGCATAGGATGGGGTAGGGGAAAGAAACACAAAAAAGGAAAATCAGTTTCTGCTCAATGCACAAATCCAAGTTGTTTCATCACCGAACAGCAGGCAAGTTGCAGCTCATTATTGCTGTGAGGATAGAGGTGGTTGCACAAATGAATGGGATGAGACAGCAGCAGCTTACTCAGGCTAAAATTACGAAGTCACAGCCTTTGGGAAGAGAAAGTCTATCTAGCAGGTGTCCTTGTCTGAATTGTGGATAAAAGAAAAACAGCCCAACAAATCCATCACCACCAAATATAAGGTGGAGGGTTTTTGTTTGGGGGTTTTTTTTTGGTTGGTTTTTTTTTTTTGTGTGAACGATTGCAGTGAATTTCAGCCAAGGTTAACTCACCTCCATCTTTTGTATTATATAAAAATGACACGTATTTTGATTTTTCCGGTTTTTGTCCTTTATCTCTCCTTCGGAAGTTTATCTCCCCTACTTCTCTAAAGACAAACCAAAGGATCAACCACCTTAGCAGAGTGGAGACACTGACCTTGGAAATACTGAGATGGCTTGGCTAAGCACATAGGTGCAATGAGGCAGCACTAATTCTTGTCCAGGTGTCTGGGAGACAAAATAGAATATAATTCAATAGAACGAATCCGTGGGAGGTGTGGTGGGGGGAGAAAGGAGAGCATTTTCACAATGCTCTGTGTTTAGCTGAATGATGATGGGGACACCACCACTTCCACAGCACTCTACTGTCCTGTATGTCTGTGCTGTTCTTCTGTGTGTCTGTTCTGTCACCTGGCTCTAGTCCATGAGCGGTGCTCAAGTGCAGTTTTGCTTCAGCTAGGTTTGGTGTTTATAATAATTTTGGAGATAAGGGGTAATTTAAAAAAAAAACCACATAGACAAATTTCCTTCCAGGGAATCAGACCCACTGCTTTAAGTAGCCTTTTAATAAGCACTGTGCCTCTTCATGTTTCAGGTGGTATCATTTTATGCTGCTGTTGTTAGATCAATACAGTATGGATGCTGGGAGCACATGAAACTGTACCCATGTACAGCTCTTTTTAATTATGTCTGTATGAACCTCAGTGTAGGTGTCTATTCTGATTTAACAATGTCTTACTTCAATAAAGTTTGAATCTGTTCCATGCTGATTTAACCTAAACCAAAATAAACCCTTTCCTAAGCCACAAAAAGACTGCTCATTATTTTATAATTAACTTCACTAAAGATACCTTGTTGTAAATTAAAAATGATTAAGGGGGTTTGGGAAAAAATCTTTACAACCAAGCAGTTAATGGAAAGCATATTGAACTGTAGCCAGGGCTGAGCTGAAAGCATTTCCGTATGTTTATATTTAACGTGTTTCTGAAATCTAAGACAGATCCAAAGCTAGCTGTTAAAATTTGTCTTTCACATACTGCCTTCTACCCTATTACTGTCTTCACGTGCACAAACCCAGTGTTTATGCTTGACTCTATAGGAGCTGTCTTTTCCCTGTGCCTGTTTAGGATCCAGCAAAGGAGCAGATGCAATCTCATCTGTTATTGAGATTACAGTAGAAAGGCTTGTTACTCCAATTGCTCCCTCATCCATCCTCTTTCCTTTTTCTCCTCCTGGGCTTGATTGATATTCAGAGGGCAAAATAACCCTGGAAATTTTTTTTAGGAGCAAATTGCAAGCAATGCTGTAGTAGAAGTTCATCTATCACTCTGCATATACTGTATTCTGACTTTTAAAATTACGAGTTTATCTCAGCATTGCAGGGAACACAAGTTTCGATCACCTGCATCCACAAAAATGAAACTCAGATTAATTTTCCGTTGTTTGGAGATACTGAGGTAAATCAAAATAAAAATGTTTTTACTTTACATAGTCTGTGTTTACACAACAGTCTTGGGTTATAACCTTCACTGCTGTGGCATTTGAGGGACAGTTCTGGATGGTTTCCCAAACTAAACTCAGAAAAGGAATGCCAAGGAATGGCACTTCAGTCTACAGCTGGCAGGGAGGAGTTTCTGCATCATCTCTGCATGTTATTTACAAGAGGCTGGCATGGAGCCCCATCAGCCTGTGACTGCATTGGGTGGAGGTGGGGTATTCAGCTGTCCTTGTGTGGGGAAGGAGGTTGTTCTGATCCAGAGTAAGAGGCATTGGAGAGATCAAATACCGGGCAAACTTGTTCACAAGGATCACCTCTGGGCTCACAGTCCCCTTTACTTCCTTTAATGCTAGATACAGTGTGTGGAAACATCTGTGTGTGTCTTTCTTAGGCAAGGATTGATGCATTCCCCAACTTGGCCGTTAGTTTGATAAGCACCTGTACTAAAACACTGGCCATGCCATGAGATGTGTAGAGAGTCACTGACACATCAGTCATAACACTCTGAATGTGGGAGTTCTCATTTTTTGGTGGTATTGTGTCCAGAGACAGATTATTTCTTGGAGGTCTTCCTGGCAGACGTTTTCCTGACTTTCGATCACGAGTGAGTATAAGCTGCAAGACAAATGGGCAAATTGCTAGGGATGCCACTGGAGCAGAATGAGCAAAATGAAGCTTGTTGATGGTGACTTACAGAGGTGGAACACCTGGGGTGTTTGCAAATGAGCTGTTGGGAAAAAGTGCTGCAATTAGGACCTATTAAAAGGAGATGCTTCCAATTCATTACACACAGTTAACACAGTTGTGGGTGCTGAATCCCTCCACCACTGTCAGTGTGCAATACATCCTTCCTTTAGAGGAACTTGAATTACTTCCCAAATGGTTTGTCCAATTTCAGGTGAAAATTGTGTTTCAGACAACAGCACAGCAGTGTCTCTGGGATGAGAGTTGTTCTCTTCTGTGTAGAAAATTAATGGCTTGTTTTGTTCAAACACTCTCTGTCTTCTCCCTGTGATGATAATCTATTTTGAATTATATTTAATGGTAAAAACCTGCAGCAGCTGAAGCCAAGATCAAGGTGAACTATCTTCCCATTTAGAAAATGGAACAGCTGTCTTTCAATTGAGATACAAAATGAGAGGTCCTGACCAGTTGTGGTTGTTTGAAGACTGGCTTGCAGATCTACCTAGAAAACAATGGTCCATTTCTTGCCTTTGGCCTGAAATTCCTGTTGCAGTTGCAAACTGGTAAAGCTCTTTTCTTCTTTTCCAGAGCTTTTGTGTACTGTTTGTAGCCTTGTTAAAACAGCTGCTGAATGCTGCAAAGACAACTGCATTTTGATGGTGGATGGAAATGAACCCAGAATGAGAAGATGCAGAAAGACAGTGTGGTCAGGAAGGGACCCTGTGTCATTGTTTTACCATATGTCAGAAACATTAAACATTAAACCAGTAACATGGTACCAAAATCTTCCAGCTGGAGAAATAGGGAGACATTTGAATTGTTCAAGGAACAAGACAAATCTCCAGGAGAGGACACCTTTTCTAGCTACAGAGGAAAACTAGGTTTTATAGCTTTGGAGATCTCATACATGCTATTACCCTGATCATTTGGAAAGCTGAGTGTAGCGGGTTCAGTTCATAAACCGGGTGGAAACACCAATTAAGTGTAGTGGTTTGGTTCAAAATATGTATTACTTACTCATTTCCCCTCTGGGAGATAAGAATTAGGAGAAAGCAAAGCAGGCACAAAACTTAAACAGTTGCAGTACAAAGAAAAGAGTTTTATTACTAATAGAATTAAAAGTAAAGAAAAATAACAAGAAATTAAAGCAAACCCCCTCCCCTTTTCCAGCACTTTCCTCATTTTACCCAACTCACACAAAGGATAACAGAACATGGGATGTTAGTCAGTGTTGCAGTTCTTCATAAGTCTCTTTCATATGCTTAAGAGAAAAAAGGGTTTTCTTCAGCTGCACATGGTTCCCAAACTGCCACCAACAGCAGACCCGCCCGGAAAGAAACAATCTGCTCTGGTGTAAAACATCTCTTCCATGAAAATCTCACAGTTCCTTCACACTGCCAACATAGGCTATCACACGGGGTTATTAATCTTTTTAAGGATGAGTTATTTTGGCCCAAACACAAAGGCTTTCTTTGCCACAAGTCTCTAAAAAGCCTCTCAATGCTTCTACATAGCCTGGCATAGGCACTCTTCACAATTTTCACAGGCTACATGTGAATTCTCCATCCCCCAATGTACTCCAAATGGATTAAAGAGACAAACAGTTTGTGATATTACAGTTTCTTACCACGGCATGCAAGGAGGTTTTTTAAGCTACACACGAGAATCGCGGCACCGCCCTCTTTTCTCCCATCGCCATGTTCAGCTCCGTCTCACATAGCTCACTTTCTCTCTGACTCTGAAGCCACCATGAAGAGTGTTCTTGTTCAGGCTTTACGGTGGAGAAAGCCTCGCTCCCTCTGTGCTGCTGGCTGCGTGGTGTCCTCCTCAGCTCAGCGTGGAGTGTGCTGGCTGCAGACAGGAGGCAACGCCGGCTCCCGCTGGCTCCGCCGGCTCTGGGTGTGGAGAGGAGAGGGACCCGCCGGTCCCAGGAGGCCGCACCAGATGGATTTATCTGTGTGGCAGTCCATGCCTGGTTTTAGCTGCCTGCGGCTCTGGGATAGTTCTCCCCCCAGAAGCCCAGGGGCTGTGCCACGGTGTTGGGAAAAGGGGATGGGGGTAGGGGTGTTGCTGCCTGTTCTGAGCTTCCCCTCCCCCTCCCAAAGACACGTGCTCCTGCCCATGTGCTCCGAGCTCCTTTGTTCCAAGCGCGGGCAAAGCCAAATGTAACTCAGACTCTTTAGCAGTGTCTGATTGGCCGGTCACCCCGGGTCCGCCCCCAGTCCTCCCCTTTCCCCTTCTCCGAATAAAAGATGGTCCAGGGGAGGCTCTGCCCTCTCTCTCAGCTCAGCTACTTTCCTGTGAACATCTCTGGTTGTCTGTCTCATTTGAAAGCTTCTAACTGCAGGGAATTGTGCGAGCAGGGAGCTATATTTCTCCCTCTTTGCTTCTGCTGATGGTATTTGCTCTGCAGCTGATTCAGGTACTGATTTTAGAGCTACTAAAGTGCTAGATCGCCCTTGCTACCTCTCAAGGCTGCTCGAGGCTTTCTAAGGCATTGAAATACAAGCGCTAGCCGGTATAAAGCTGAAAAGATACCTTCCACATAGGGGCCCCAGCCCGGCCCGGAGGCTCCGAGGCCCCTCCCCCCCCCCACCTTCCGGCAGGCAAGTCAGGACAAAAGGCAATTCCCGCCTTTTCATGCAGTTTAAATATGTAAATTGTGAGAAGCGTCATTAGTCTAAAAGACTGTCCATCAACTCAGGTTCAACCCACTACACTGAGGAAGGCACAAATCATTATATGGACTTCTGAAGCATCCCATCTTCAAAACAACACCTATCAAAATCAGATTTGCAGAACTCCTCCTTTTTAGCTATTTTAAAAAGTGGGTAGATTTCCAGGGAAACTGGAACTCTGCATGAGCTGAACACTCTTGAACATGTATGCTAAGCACCTTTGAAAACTAGTCCAAAATACAAACTATGTCTTTTAAAAATACTGTATTACTGGGGGAGACAAATAACTAGGCAGATAAAGAGCTCAAGGTATTTCAATTCTCTTTGTGCATGAGGCTATCCATTCCTCCCTGAGGAATGGGAGGGAGGGACTAAACGTGAACTCAACCATCTCTGAGGTACTTGAGATAATTGTGGTACAACTGGTTTGATTTGGAAATGGAATTCGAGTGTTCTTTTTTGCTCTTCTAATTAATCAGGGTTGAATGTCTGTATTTGCAGCTCCTTCAATTAGTTCTCTACAGAATGACCCCCACCCAATGTATTAAATACTGAGATTTGTGTTTGGAGTGAAAGAGCTCTACAAAAGCTCTCAGCTAAATTATTTCTCTCAGAAGTTACATTTCAGGAGTTGAGGAAAGCAAAACACAAAACTTGCCAGAGTTTCATAATTGCAGTCCAACCTTTCCCTTCTCCCCTTCAAACCAAACCATGCAAGGAGTCAAGCAAGCCATACACTGCCTGCATTGTTTTCTGGTTGACATTCAAGTTCCCTTTTTTGTTGGCAACAAGGATGACCAAAGGCAGTTTACAGCAGAATTTTAAATAGCCAAAGCCTAAGGAGTATACAATGATAAATAAAACCAACAGCAAAACTAAACTGAAAAAGCTCCAAACCTTTCTCCCAGTTGTTCAAGTAGTAAGATATGCACTTCTGAGACAGTGTAAACTAAGACCAAGTCCAGTCCAGAAAAGTTTGAAAGAAGTCTGTGGAAAGAAACTTTTTTTAAAGAAGCAAGAAAAGCAGGTGCTGAAGACAGAGCCCTTGGTAAGATGGTGTGGAATGAAACATGCTCAGTCCAGTCAGAGCTATGGGCACACAGCTGGATGCAAGGATAGCGGTGTCTCCACTTGCCCCTGTGCATCAGCAATTTCTATTCCATGCAGCCCAGCTCTCGATGGCCAGGATCCTCACAGACAGCTCACAAAGTGTAGCAGGTTGACCTACTCATGCTTTTTGGTGGCAATATTATTCTCAAAGTCTGTCCTTTCTTCCTCCTTTTCTCTTAATGAAAAATTTTGCATCATTTAAGTGAAGAATTTGAAAATGATTATACATCTGACAAACCAGCTATGAAGCCTGGGCTAGGGAAACCAGTTGTTAAAGCTATTACTGCTCATTTTGACCAGCTTTTTCTGATGCAGGACTATTGTTTAAAGTACCCACGAGCATTTATCTATTTATGTACATCCTTAGTACTGGCAGTAAGAGGAGATATTTATAGGAATGGATGAGTCTTTCCAGTCTCCAGGCAATATTTCACAGTGGAGACCTTGGAACAAAAGTTTATGAACTTTCTGACTCACACTGCTCTCTTTCAGCTTTGGAATGCCAACTTTTGTATATTTTGAAACTTGTGACTCAAGTTTTGAAGTTGTTTCATTGGAAGAACTTCCTCTTATGCTTTCAGAAAGCCTCTGGTAACTTAGAGAGACTTGAAGACAAAAGGATGTATTCTTGTTAAACCTGAGAGTTAAGAAAGAACAAGGTTTGACCAGTGAGAGGGTTCTGGAGACTCCACTTTTTAACATGACCTGATTGCCAAAATCCATGTTCCTTATGCATCACAATGCTGTATTTTCCTGAGGATGTCATGACAGAAAGCTGTTCTAGCACTGGCACCCCAGGCAAATTGCAAGGCTTGTAAAGGACTGAGGAAGATTTCTGCTTGTCACTGCACATATGATAATGCTTCCCTTTCAATGATACTCAAAGTGAGTACACTCGGATGAGTGTGTATCACATCCTTTCCCCTTGGCTAAGCAAAAAACTTCAATAGCCCATATGCATGAAACTGCTGTAGAAAGTGACACAGCTCCGAGAAACTCAGTGCTGGTCCTGTTTGGAGTCAGGGAGTTGTGATATGAGTTGTTGAAAGGCACGAGAGAAGAGAGGGAGCAAAATGGAAATGCCTTTTTCTTTTACCATCCTTCAAAACTAATCTGAAGTGGAAAACTGAACAACTTGCCCAACACAAACACAAGAAGTTCTGTCTTATCAGAGATACTTCTCAGTCATCATTTACTTGAGTCTTCTGGCTGCTTTGAGGTGCAGTTTGTAGTTTTCTAAGTTTAGTTACCATGGAAGAGTCTATAAACTTGAAAGCTTCCTGGGATTTTTAATTTAGGGTGTTTATTTTCCAAGGAGGTGTTCTTCGTGATCAGCAGGAAATGTACTGCGCAAACAGCTTTTCATTAAGGATGCTTGACCGCATCCCTGAGCCACAATGGATGTTCAAAGAATTGAATGGAATGAGTTTCCCAGCACATCTGTGAGCTTTAAGGGCGGCGTACGTTGGCTTTCATGCTGAAGTTCCTGATTAAAGCAAACTACGCAAAGATGAAACGCAGCCTCCTTTTGTGGAGAGCAATTCCAGGCACTGTTGGGTAAATTGCTGGGTCTGTGCTTACTACAGGGACAGAACTGGCAAGAGAAGAGACACACGAGGACTGCAGCAAAAATGAAGAAGCTTCTTGAAGGTTATCAGTGAATAAAGAAATATTACAAATACCAGATATGTTTGTGAAGTTCCCGTTGATCATCAGGAGCCTTAATCAAGGTGGTGGTATCTGATGTGTTCCTGCCCCTCTTTGCCATGCTTAGTGAACAGAAGTGAGGTGAAGGGAATTGATAGATCACGGTTGAGAGTAGAGGAAACTTTAATTGCAAAAATACAGCCGGACGTAGTCATAAGGGTGATCTTTCCAAGGGTCCAAGGTTTTTATGTCCAGGTCAGAAAATGTTCTGGGAAAACAAAGGGTCTTTGCTATCACATCAGATTTATCTAACAGCCATAGATACAGCTTAAATACTCTTCTCTGGTGTTCCAGGAACTGCTCTGCCCCTCTCAGGAAGGTGAAGTGTGTTCAGTGAATGCCTTGAAGCTCTTCCCAGGAGAAACCTCCACCTTTTTCAAATCAGACAAAGGAGATGGCAGATGCAGGCCTAATTGTGATAAAACAGGGGAGGGAAGACTGAGGGAGACATATGGGACCTTTGATAATTTTCTTACTTTAAATCAGTAATTTCATGGCCCTTATCCCATCATCATGCCTCAGAAGAGATTGCTAGGGAGCCATCAGTCTGGAGAAAGTAGCAGGCTCTCAACAGAAGGATAATAATAAGTGAGAGAAGGACAAAAAAATATGCATATGTTTGGCTTGATTCCCTGGTCTTCATCAGCTTCTGAAGGAACCCTTATTAGCAAGTAAAATCTCTGTGACCCACAGTGCAGGCAGAGGGTATAAGCCTCACCCAGAGCTTTGCCTCTCCCAACATCCAGTGGGAATTAACTGGCACTGAGGTCAATGTCTGAGCTTAGTTTTGATCATGTAGATTGTTATTCCCGGTTTCAGAGACTTGCAACATTACAGCTATTTAGATAATTGCCATTAAGGCAATGAAAAAGGGCTTCTGGTGAAACTAAATGGCTCACAAAGTTGACATGAGTAAAAAGTGCTTCTATAAATGCCATTTTTACATCAGTTTCACAGGCCTTGTATGGGGAACAAAGACAACAGACCCCCTTCTATGTCCAAAGAAGATCACTTTATTGACAAAACATCGCCCCCTCTTTATACCCTTAACTGAACACAACTGAAACCGGACTGAACAGCGAAGGGCCCCCATTGGCTGGCACAGCTGCAGTGCTGCCGTCCACGCTTCCTATCATCCAATCAGCTTCCCGCTCACGTGCTGGCCGTGCATTCCTCCAGCCAATCACAATCTCACTGCCGGCTGTCACTCCGCCGACTCTCTCCTCGCTGGCGGCTGCCCCTCACCCCTCACCCGCCTTCCGACCGTCCCGCCCGCAGCGGGGCCTTTCACACGGGGCCTTCTGGGGAGCGTGAGCCTCAACCATTTTAACAAATATAGCCCCATATTCCACACTTGTACACTCCCTTCTCCTGAGAGGCACCAGGGCACTTCGCTGCACATTGCGAAACAATTTCTTCAGTGAGAGTACATTTTCCTCTTTCCTTTGTGTGTGGAATCCACAGTAAGAAACAAGACTGGCGCTTACTGGCAAATTAGTTTTGCTGCCCTACTACTGCATTTTCACACACGTAACAATCACTTTCATAAATAAGATCTATGTGATTCTGTTCCTTTGGGCAGAAGAAGGGGTTTTCTGCTCAAGAAGGGATTTTCCCCTCAAAAAATGCCCCACTGGCTTCTCTGCTTTTCTGATTAGTGAGAGGAATGGTTTTCTTTTGAAACTGACACGGTGAACTTCAAGAAGGTTTATGATCACCAGATGGAGGCAGAAATGATGAATAAATAGGGGTGAGGAAAAAATAATAATTTGAGTTATTGCCTTAGGAATGGTGAGAGAATGGCTTCCAAGTGTCCTCAAAGTATTGAGGCAGCTCATGGTCCTCAGCACATGAGAAAATTCCTGCCCCACAGGGTTAACTAGATGCATGTGTGTGTGGAAGATTTGATGTGCCAGATTTGGTGCATTTTCCACGTTCTTCTCCGTGAAGAGCTCTATCTTGCCGACATAAACAAGCAGACACTATATGTATACGAAAGCAGGATGTTAAAAAGAATCATGTCATAATGAGGCTTTTCTGCTTTACAGTAGTATTAAGAGTGTGGTCCTCACTCTGACTTTTAAGCAGGACTGAAGGGTTTTATTTTGAATTGGTGAATGTTGTTTCCAAGGGTGGTGTGATATTTTTGTTCTTTGAAATTTCATACTTGCTATATCTGAGAGTAGAACATGTGAATGGGATGCATATTCCTTACTCTTAGAAAATGCTAAAATAGGTTTTGCCTGTTCTGACCAATAATTATCAGACAGATGAAAGATATTTGCTTTATCTCTTCCTCCTCCGTCTTCCTTCAAAAAACTCCTAAACAAAAATTAAGTTTGTGTGAAGAAATCAGTTAATCCCTGGTGCGATTAGAAAAAAATAAGCAATTCCATTTACAGCTTTTCTATAGTTCAGAAAATTTTTAAACATGAAATGTTGTCATTTTACCCATGGCACCTTCCCAGATTTCACTTTCTCATAAATGAGACCAGATATGGGAAAAAATACTCCCAACTACAGCCTTAATTTTCCCAAACTTCAGGTGGACTCTGCGTGGGAAGGTTTCACTGTGCCATGTTCACACACAGGCAGGTGGGAATAAGTTCTGGCAGAATTTCAAACAGCTTGGGCTGAAGCTCACTCTGGGATGGAGGCTGCAAGTTGTGTTGGTGGCAGAAACTTAGCAAAGATGGTTACCTTGGGTACAACGCTGAGCTAACATACTTTGTGGGCTGGATTTATATCACATATGATTCTTCTTTCTGCTGTCACACAGGGTAATTGTCCATACCTAAACAGAAAAAGAAGAGGTCCTCTGATGTGTTCCCTGCTAATATGAGTCACAACATCTTACTGTCTTTCCAGAAGAGAAATGTGTGCTGCAAGGGAGACTTGAAGGTTGCGAGGCACCTCCTCTGTTGGTTTTTTCCAAAGCTTGTCTGACACTGGAAGTGCTGTATATCCAAACGGGGGTACACTGGAAAACATGAACTCTTTGGGCTGTGGTAAGAGGGGCAAGTGGCAGTGAGCTTGCCTCAAGTGTGTCAGGCTCTGGAAGACCACTTTGTCATGTGCTGTGGAGAAGTCACTGGGCGTCACTGGAATTGCCTCCCTCTGGCATATACACTTGCTGGAGAATTTTTTTCAGGTATATAAATTGATTTGATTTAATTTATAGCCCACAAAGATGCCTTGTGTCTTCCTTGGGTGGTAGAGCCTTTTATTTCTGGTACCATTGCTTCCTGAGCCTCTGAGCAATGCTGCCTTCCTCCTTTAAGGAAGGGAAATAGGGGAAACACTCCCTCTCAGTTCCTGGGACAACAGCCTTAATGAGAGAGTATTTTCAGGTCAGGAATCACATCTCATTCTGGTTTTTTATTGCCCTTTGTGACTTCTTTGCACTCTTTTAGAGGTAGAGGCCACCAGCATTTCTAGACTTTGTTCTGTTCCTCATCAAAATTATCCCCACTGTAACTGTTACATAAGCCTGTCACTCCAAACCCCCATTCCCCCACCCTGGTAAATGGTTCTAGCTTTTCTATAGGTCTTGCCATACTCAGAGGCTCATCAAGCACATTTCCAAACTTACACCCACCTCTTGAGCTGCATGCCAGAGTTCTACAGCTCATTTATCTTCCTTGCCTGGCTTTGCTATTGCCTGCAGTCAGGTGTACTCTCTGGGAAAAAAAGGATGAGATGAGGAGTGGGCTGGGGCTTTCTGTAAAATCTTGTTTTCTCTTGCTGTTTCAGGTATTTGGCAGCACCTTTTTTCTAACCTGAGCATTGATGGTAAGAGCAGTCACCTCTTTTGCCAGCGCCTGGTCTCAAACCTGGTTTAATACCAGTTCGTGGGACTCTTGGGCTTTGATTTAAGAAGTAATTGGAAGTGTACACTCACTGTGCCACATAGGAGGGGACAGAGCTGTCAACTCCTTGTTACTTCCAGGAACTGAGGTGCAATCCAGCAACACTAAGATCACCACTCTCTTTTCCTGGAATTGAAGTAACATCCCTCCCATGCAGCAGAAGCCACTTCTCATCTTTCTTAGAGCCAGGAGATGGAGTGATGAAATCACAGGCACAACGATATTGGATTGGCATGTTACACAGGAATCCATGTTCCCTGGGATCTGCACCACCATATCAAAAAACAAAGTGTCAATCAATACCTGAATTTTATAGCAAAACACTGTGAACTGCATTTCTCAGTCTTTACCTTGCACACTGTTGATCAAGGCCACCTTGCCAGGAACAGGGCTCCAGCCAGGCAGGCTGGCAGGACTGGCACTGCAGCAGCTGGATTTCAGATCTCATTCTTATGCATCCTATGTACTGCAGTCGCTTTCATCCTTGCCCTTAACTTCTGTTTGCTCAATGAAAGCAGCACGTAGGCAAATAACATTTTGCATTTTAAAAGAGTTTAATTTGTATCTGTTTTCAAAGTACACACCAAGGCTAATGAATTGTCACTCCATTCTCTAGGATACACAGGAACAACTGACTAAAATTAGCATTAATTAGCTGAATTACTGTGCCATCAAGAAGCTTCAGTTGAGCGTGGGGTCTTGCTGCAATAGGTTTAGGATGAGCAAGTTGTGTGAAGCTGGTATGGGTTGGTGTAGTTGCCATTATCACTTTGAGGAGAGGTGATCAAAGAGTGACTTCCTTCTCGAGGTGCCACAGCTAAAGCTTCAGACCCAATGGAGAGCCATAGTGAGCAGTGGAACCTCATTGTTCTTGAGTTCACTTTGCTTCCTATTTGGATGTTGCTACAATTCCACGTCTCACTTACTAATTTGATTTTACTCATTTCACTGCTCCCACTTAGTGCATGGTCCCATGAATGCTTGCAAAAGCTGACCAGAGGAGCTGGAATACCACACTGAAAAAGGGAAGGACTGGAAGTAATTGAGAGCCAGTGGGAACCTCTTTATCAGGAGATGCGTTTAAATACGATCCCTTTCTTAAGAAGAGCAGCCTATTCTGTCAAGGGCAAGGGTGATTTGGTTCAGTTAGATAATTCAAGGGATCAACTAGAGAGAAGGGATGGACAATCTTGCTCTAGGGCACTCTCATCTCTGAAAGTGGAAGGTATTTCAAATCTCTTGTATTCTGCCCTCCAACATTATGGCAGTGACCTGATAAGGTCCTATCCGAGGGCCAGGTCCTACGTGATGGCTGGAAGTCTAGAAAATGGGTACTTGCAGCCCTATCTCTGTTCCAGGCAGTCTTTAACACTCCTCTGTGAAGAGGAATTACCATGAGAAATTTGCAATAGGCAGCACAAAAATTTTGGTAAAAGCTCCTCACTGTCCACAAGGTTCCCTTTCTGTTTCCACTGGCATCACATACATGTTGATAAACATTTAATGTGTCTTGAGCATGAACGAAATGTACCAGATATGTAGTTCTGAAGTTGTGCCCTGATCTCCTTGACCTGAAGTTCACTGAGACTATTCTCCATGTAGGCTTGTTTTTCAAACCTGTTACAGAAAACAGGGGAAAAAAAGACCCACCTAATTTTCCTTCTGGCCTATCTGCTATACCTTTTACTCAGGGACAGTTTCTCCTGGATTAGATGGTTGCTTTCATACCTTGGCAGCAGTCTACTTAAAATTTGATGGATAAAACCAACTAATTTCACCCAGTCCCTCTCACTATTGATGGATGATTATTAAAGTGGTGGCAAAATCAGGCTGGGATTGTGCTGCAGAAACCACCTTGTCTTTTTGGCTTAGTTTAATGATGCAGGAATATTGAACATTGCTTCTTTCCAACTTCCCTGTGCTTCCTGTCCTTCCCAAAATGAAGCAATGGTGCCTTTGACCTGAGACAGACCATTGGCGACCTCGCAAAATTGGATTAAAGAGTAAGAGAACCAGAGTTTCAGAAGCAGGTGCAAAGCTACAATTAAAAAAGCTGCACAAGATGACAACTGCTAAAACAGATGGAAACTACTGATTTTTGGAAGGTGGAAGTTTAAACCAGTTCAAATTAGTGGCTGTTTTAAGAAATTCCACTCTTTACTGTCCTCCAGTACTGTCCTCTAGCAGGTTCATTGCTGTCTGTATTGACATCCCTGGAGATTAATCCATTATGAGATGTTTCTCCACACCACATTACAAGCAAAGGCCAGGACACTCTGTGCTGGGACATCAGTGAGCTGTGTGCCCTGACAACCGGACACTGGCCCTGAATCAGTGCATCCAGCCTTCACAAGCTTTCTGGCCTCTCAGCAAAGCAGAATAAACTTATTTTGCCATTACACATCTTCTGCAGTGGAACTGATTCATCTTTTCCATGCATCTGCCCACAATATACCACACAGTCAACTTCTGACATCTTAAGGGCATCTCAGTGTCCCACACTTTCAGAGCAACCACACAGTAAATTTAATCTCTCCTCCACTCTGTCTGGAAGAATTAGGAGGGAGGAGGCGTATCCAGCCCACTTCACTTCTCCTAGGCCATGAGGGGATTCTCAAGATTTTCTTCTGAAAGAACAGTGCTCACAGTCTTACTCCCCACCTTCTTTGCAATGAATGCTGCGTTTCAAGTTTCCCTCAAGTAAGGAGACTCATTTCTCCTTAAATCCCCTATAAAAGGCCAAGAAATCCCTACAAAAGGCAAAGCCAAGGGATAACCTCTTTTCCCCCTTTGCCCTGTGTTTGTTCATGAATGTTTCTTGGGAAGATTTGGCAGATGAGCCTTTGATGTGCCGGCTCTGGCAGCCCAGCCTGGCCCAGCCCCTCTCAGATCCTCAGTAACCCCTCCCACGCATGGCATGGGTTGTGCCAGCTGCTGAAGCCTGGTCTGCGAGACACAGAAACACAGGAATTAACTGAGATTAATAAAATATGAGTAGATGGAGAGGGCATAAATTTTAGTCCTTTAAGTGGGTTAAACCTGCAGGGCTGCTTCAGATTCAGGTTTTATTTCTTCGGTTGCTTCTAAACTCTGGGGGGAGGATCTTGTAGGGAAAGGGCTGTTTCGGATATGTTAAAGGTGTAAGTGGTAGAAGCATTAAGAAGAAGCAGTAGAAAGAAGGGGAGGATGGAGATACTTCCTTCTCCTTTGGAGATGTTGTTGCTGCTGTCTTGCATTCCCTGTAGGGATTCAGGGAAATGTTGGGAGTTCCTTACTTGTTTTCTGGAAGCAGACAGGAATTTATATGGTGGAACACTCAGTATTTGATTTAATCCATGCTCCATTATACTTGAAATGGGCTGTCTTAGTATTTCCTGCATTAGAAAGTATTATTATGTCAGTCAGCAGAAGAGGAAAAAAAAGCTCTGATTGCATGGATAGCCTCTAGCAAATAACATTGCTTTGCTAAGTGTAGGAAGAGGTGTCCTCTTTTTCTCCTTAGGTGAACATTTCTTTTTTGGAAAGATGAAACACCTGACTCCTAAGCTAGCAGAAATGTCCAGCTACAGATCAGAACATTATGATACTTCTGTGGACTAAAAGACCTTGTGGTCTGGTAGAAAGTGCTGCCTTTCTCTGTGGCCTGAGGTCAGCTAATTCATAATCATCAGAGAGTAATGACTTGCTCAGGGCTTGTAATTTCCTATTATATTGAAAAAAGGTAAGCAAGTGGATGGTATTCAGGGAGTCAGGCTGTAACATTAATTTCATAATCACATAAAACACACACCTTTGTGCATTCATACTCTTATAGATTAGGATTTTGAGCAGGAAATTAAGAGAATGGAAGAACTGTTAGCTTGCTGATCAACCTTTTCCCAACACAAGACAGTGTGTTCCTGTTTTTAAATATATCCATGTAAAAGGGAGGAAAAGGTTCATCTCTTCTACTGGGATAGTCTTCATCTTTTCAATGATCTCAGGCAGATTTATAATCTTTAAGAATGTCACCCTTAGGTTATAAAGTTAATTTATTTTTGTTCCCTAATTACATATGAGATGTGTTCAGTTTACAAGTTAAAACCTGAGGTGTTTTTTTTTGTTGTTGCTTTTAATTTTTTTTACGATACTGGCTTTGCAAACTCTTCCTGGATCTAGACAATAAACAGATTTTCTGCTTCCAATGCTACTTCTAGCTATATCAGTTACCCAGGGTGTGAGATGAAGGTTTGTGAGAGGAAGGTTATATCATTGGCAAAATGGGAAGCGGGATAAACTCCTGTTTATGTCTGTTCAGTTGCAGTGCATTTGTACAGTGAGCTAGAGAAGAACTACATCATAAGACAGATCCTATGAAGGTTGAAACTACTATAATTTATGCCAGCTGTCCAGAGACACTTGCTGTTATCATGTTATACTAACAAACATTAAAGTCCTGAAATACAGAACAGCATAACTCTGTCATTCGGAGAGACCTTACTTTGCTGTAGCTGAGCATCTGGCCCTGTGAGCTGATTTCATGTTTCCAGTTGGAGTCATTATCTCTTTGGCTGTGGGAACACACATCCCATGCTTATGCTTGAATCCAGAGTGTTGGACTCAGTGGTAATATATATAAACCCTGAGAACTACTGAACATCTTTGTGCTTCATAAATATTCTGATAGACCTGAGCAAACTCCCAAAGTCCTGGCCTAGTATTCACTGCAATTTAATTTATGGCATGTATTTCCCCCACTATTTCAAGCAGCTTAGCTGAGGAATCTGGAGGAAGCATTGCCAGGATATATGAATTTTCAGAAATTCACATCTGGGGATGGACATGCCAGATTAACATTAATAAATGGCATGGAACACTGACTGGTGAGTGTGACAAAGCCAGCTATTTTCCTCACCTTTCTAAAAGTTCGCGTTAGTCAGTATGCTCAGTCTGCCAGGTGAGATGAGAAAACAAAAAATTTAAATCTAATTGGAATTGAGGCTTGATTCTGACATCTGTGGACAAACAAAATACCTATTTCTCTGTCAATACTGATTTTGTCAGCAGAGCTGGGACATGAATGGAAGAGTCGCAGGGTTGCTTTTAGGAGCTGAGCCATTGTTTGCCATCTAAAAAAAGTTGGTAAATCCTTGTACTAGTTTGAAAGCAAACCAGTGAGAGACTCAAACTCAGAACTACACTTTAATAGGAAAATTAAAAATAAATGCAGCAGTGCAGAAACACTGACAGAGTCAGGATACAACCTGACACTCTGTCAGGCATGGAGGTGGTAGCAGTCTGATTAAATGGTGGCTGCAGTCCTCCTGAAGGGATAGATGTGGTTCTGTTGAAGCAGTGATCCTGTAGAAGGGTCTGATCTTCCTCTGAAGGTCCAGTAGTGGTTATGTAGCTCTTGTCCTCTGGAAACCCAGTAGGTAAGGAGTGAGTGTGGTATTCCAAACCTCAGATTATATCCAGATAGGAATGCTTGGTTCCTCCTCTTGGGCAGAGCATCTCACAATGGGATGATGTAATTTTATGAGTCATGCAGTGAGGTTAGATGGCCTATTAATAGAAGATATCCCTCTGGAGAGAGTTATCAGGGATGTGTCACAGAAGATATACAGAACATTGCCCCAACTGGTTTCAACAGATGGTGATAGAATACATACTTTTGGTTACATCTTACATTGTAACCTAAGACAATCCTTTACAAAGAAAATGTTGTAATTAAGGGTGTTTTATTTGCCCCACCTGAAATTCATAGTCCAGACTGATCTCAGGAAATCCAAATAGTCTCTTTGAAGTTTAGAGCTTTAGGAGAGACGGGGGCATCAGGTACACAGTGGTATTTTCACAAAGCTCCTCCCTTTATATCCGAAAAAAGGAATTTACTGCTTTGCTTGCATTTATGGCTGCTTGATGGCTGTTTTACAAACTGAATTGATATGCCTGCAGAAAGCTTGTGACAGAGGGGCCACTGCATGGCTCCTACATTGCTACTCCATCCCAGGCACGGTGCTTTTATTTGGAATAAATATATGTCTGTTTAAACTAATGACTTGCAAAGACATGTGGCCAGGTGCCCTGTTTTTGGATGAGATAGACTTAATTTTGTTCATAGTAGCTGGGATGGGCTATGTTTTAGATTTGTGACCAAAACATTGCTGGGATGTTTTTGTTATTGCTGAGTGAAGCCAAAGGCTTTCCTGCTCCTCACCCCACCCCAGCAGAGAGGAGGCTGGGAGTGCACTAGGAGCTGGGAGGGGACACAGCTGGGACAGCTGACCCTGACTGACCCAAGGGACATCCCACACCATATGGTGTCATGCTCAGCATACAAACCTGTGACCAAATGTCCTTAATTTTGCCCGTGATTCATTTGCTTTGGCAGCATCTGGAGCAGCAAACTGGTCCATGGACACTTGAAGTGATTGATCTGAATTGCAGAAGAGGCATGGCAGGGAGGTAGAAGGAGTCAAGCCCTGAGCCCGTCCTGATTTACAGCTGTGAAGCCAGTGCCCTCTGCAGCAGAAAGTGGAAAGATGGAGATCTACAAGCACCTTGTTATCACCCAGGAGTGAGGAGAGGCGGATCACATTTTATTATAGCTGGCAGAGGTACAGAAAAAGTCTCCTCCCTGTCATCCTGCCTTGCTTTGCCTTTTGACTGCAGTGAGGGACCGGAGAATGCAGATGATGAGGTCTGGTGGTCTTATCCCCAAGGGTGCAGATTCTGCATGATGTAGGTGCCCCATTTTAAAAAAAGATTGCAGTGCATAGCATAAAGAGAAATAATAACCTATATAAAGACAAAACTGAGCATATTGTGAATGTTGTCACAGCAATCTCCATCTTCCTCATACCTGGGGAATTAATGTCTGACCTGTCCTGGCTTCTGTGAAAGCAGAGTGGATCAGTTTTACCTTAGGGTAATATTTTGCAGCAAAGACTGAGATGTCTGCATTTTTTTTTTTTTTTTTCAATCTTACATCTAATGCATTTAGGGGTTTTGAGACCCAAAGAAGGCCATTTCTGAGGAAAGGAATTTACCTCCTTTCACATGCAGGTAAGTGGTTTTATTACTAGAAGAAAAACCTCATGAAATGTGAAGCTTACAGTTCAGCTTTTTTGATTTTATTTTTACATCTATCAATATTTGTGTGAAATCTGTAAAACCTTAGAAATGCTGCAACTTTGATCACAGTTACAAGCTAGATTGCAACTGCTCCACTCACAGTTCATCAAGGAACTGAGTGCTGCAAGAATGGCTCAGAAGTGACCAGCAAGAGCTGGAACAGGGAAATCATCTGCTGGCATGAAATCCTAATTGTACCATTACTAAGGCAGTGGCCTGTCCAAACAGGGAGGGTGGCTAAGGAGTGTCATGAAAGAAAAAAAAAAAAAAAGAAAAAAAAAAAAAAAGAAAAAAAAAATCAGTCTTCATTTGCAAATTCCTGCAGAAGATGGGCAGAAGCCTGTGTGCAGTGGCAGGTGGTGGGAAGAGAGCAGTGTATGCACATGCATTGATTGTGTATGTGTGCAAGTGTAGGGGCTCAGATGGAACCACAGATGGATCCATAGAATATCCTGAATTAGAGTGGTCCTACAGGGACCATCAAACACAACCATTCTCCTCGCTCTGCACAGGACAACCCCAAAAATCACACCATGTGTGTGAGAGCATAGTGCAAAACTTCTTGAACTCTGTCAGGCAGCTGGTATGGAGCATCCTTGTGCTTGTTGCCTTTGGGAAGAGACCTTGTCACAGGTCTCCTGTGAGTCTGGAGCTATTATACAAGTGACATACTATCCTTATGGAGGGGTCTATGCAAAAAGAACCTCTTTTCATTAACCACAGTAGTGGTTATGCATGGTAGTAGGGCAATGAGCTTCATAAAATCTGCACAGGTAATTATCCCATGAGACTGAAACCAGTCAGGGTAATTTTAGGGAGATGAGAGAATAAAGCCAGGAGGAAATACATTTATTTAGTTTTAATGGAGTAGTTTTCCAATCACTTATATCTCGTCAGGCTGTAAAGGAGAAAAACAATAGTATTAAGGCACTACATGGATCTGCTGTATTAAATTGACCCAAATTCTATATCATTATAAAGCTGCAACAAATGGGAGCTCCAACAAGGAATACATTCCTTCATGTCTTCTTTTCTTTTTTTCTTGTGTCTGTAAGTGTGGCTCATTCAACAGCCAGTGAGGTAGTTATTATTAACACAGAGGAGAGCTGGAGTAGTTTACTGAAAATGCTGTCTTACAGCAAATGCAAAGCAAAGGTTTAGGTGAATCAATTTGCTGTTATTATGGTGTCCTCACATGGTCTCCAATAGAAAGCTCTGTTGAATTTACAGCTACATTTTATCATTTTGAAGTATTAACTACTTAATTCTACTGGTTCTGCTGCTGCTGATAAACCAGATGTTTTATCACGGGCAGCAGTGTGGATTCTTACAGGTACTTATGTGCCAGCTCCTATTCATTCTGCGGGAGCTGGGTTTATCTGTTCAGCTGTATCCGGAAAATGTGTATGCAGCACTCTGAGCTCAAACTGCTGCCAATTTTTTGTTCATTTTAACCTGCATCTTGCATGAGGGGATGTTTTCCCTTTAAAAGATTTGCGCCTTAAACTCCTGGGATTATTAAAAAAACCAAAATACATCATTCATTGCTTCCCTCACTTTTTAAAGTTTTCTTTAAATAACAAGAGCCAAAGGTAGAACTACCTTCACAGAATCATCATCATGCTTTTTTCCACCGACTTCTGTGGAACATAAAACTAGCTGAGGACCTAAAAATCTAAAAACATGACCTGAGGATACATTAAGAGACAAAATTCCCAAAGATTGCATTCTAGACTGGCGCCACACCTTGGGTCTTGCTTTCATTATGAAACTTGTTAATGGACATTATTAATTAGAAATTAAGGTTTTATTTAACTTAAAACATTGGTATTGAGCTCTTTTCAATGTTTGGCTTTCATTAAAGAATTTTCATTAGAAAAGTCACAACAATACTATAAATTAAACTTTCTATCTTTTCCATTTTTGAAACATTTTTTGCATAAAACATTCCTGTTATATTCAAAATAGTCCTCTATTGGCCTTTCAGCCAGATTTTAGTAGATTTATTTTCAAATATTATACTAGATATCAGCAATGGTCCCTTAGCTCAAGTTTTAAAAAAGAACTGTGAGAACTCATTGGCTTGGGGAAAGGGGATTTTTTTTAACATGTCTTATGGTGAATGTATATAAATTTGTGGCTGGGATACAGAGTAGATGGCAAAACCTTTTCCTGCTTGCTTTCCTCAGAATGAACATTCCCACAGACTCTGCACAGACAGGAGAAAAAAGTCAGTATGTCAAAAGGAGAAAGAACCTATGGGACTTAGGAGATTTGTAATGGACAATGCTCATGTGATTTATAACCCTTCTGAACTTCTGGTGCTTCTGGTTTCCAGGTCAGATCCTGCTTCAAAACTGGCCACACTTTGCACAAGAGTTTGGAACAGATGGAACTGGTGAATTCAGGGGTAGGAACTAGATGATCTTGAACATCCCTTCCAACCAGAGCAATTCTATGAATTCTAAATGTCCCTTTACACCTAAATTATTCTTGTGGTTCTACAGTTTTGTATCAAAGGCAGTGAGCAAGTCTTTTTCCAGGAGGAAAAGTATGTGAAACTTACAGTGTACTTGTGAGACATAGAAGGTTGGAGGAAAGAAAAATGCTGCTTTAAAATCAACTTTTCCCCCATCTCATGGGTCCAAAAGCACTGACAGTTTTGATTTTGGGGCTTAAATTATATCACAGTGGCTGTTGGAAACTGCAGACTGAAATGTCAGTGTTGCTGGAATATAATAGTACAGCGCCAGTAAATATCCCTGGATTTAGCTCTCACTTATTCTTTTTTTTATTTAGTATTCCATCAATAACTTTGTTGTACATGCTTTCACACAGATAGTTAATTTCTTTCAAGGTGGTTTAACTGCCTAGCAACCTTATAAAAATAAATTTTGGTGTTCTGTAGTAGTGGCTGAAAACAGTGGAGCTTACATTAATGCAACTGTGGTGTTTTGAGAGGTAGTGACTGAAATGCCCTGGCCTTTTTTTTTTTGGTAAGAATTAATTCTTAAAGGAAAAATGTTTTTAAGGATTTAATGAAGCTGATTGGTAAAGAATCAAGTAAAATATGGCTATTAAGTAAATCATCGTACTTAAATGGTGACTTTCAAAGATGTCAATGAGAGATGTGCGTCCACACATTTTTTATGCCTTTGAAAATGCTCTTTTCTTCCCAGGAGAAATAGTAAATTGAAGCCTTCTGGAAAAGAACAAAACCAACCATAAACTGCTTTGCATTTATATCACTCAGCCCCCGGAGACGTAGATGTCTGTTCTAGTGTGAATGACATATTCAATCTTACAAAGATTTAAGTGTGAAACTGCAAACACTTATTACCAATTTCAGAGCTTACTTCTCTGAGTAGTTCCACCCAGTAGTATTGTATTTATTATTTACAAGCAGAAATTATGTGCGAAGTAGTTTCTAGAAGATCATGCTTGGGCGAACATTTTGTCTTGCAGAGGTGACTGCAGAGTGTATAGGAAGATAACTCTTAAATGATAGATTAACAGAAGTGTCTAAGCATTTGTCAGCATGAAACAAGGTCAAATGAACTTCACATTCAACATACAATTTTCAGAATTTTATTCTAAACTTTCTGATACTGAAGGCCTCCCCAGTGCCCAGCACAGAGGGACAATCACCGCCCTGGTCCTGCTGGCCACACTATTGCTGACACAGAAGGCCAGGATGCCACTGGCCTTCTTGCCCACCTGGGCGCATGGTGGCTCCTATTTGCTTTCCAGCCACTCTGTCCCCAGCCTGGAGCACTACAGGGGCTTGTCGTGACCCAAGGCAGGACCCAGTCCTTGGTCTTCTTGAACCTCATCCCACTGGCCTCACACCATCGATCCAGTCTGTCCACATCCCCTGGCAGAGCCTTCCTACCCTCCAGCATGTTGGTACTCCCACCCACCTTGGTGCCATCTGTGAACTCTCTGAGAGTGCGCCAAATCACCTCATCTGAATAAACAATGATATTAATCACGACTGGACCCAATACTGAGCCCTGGGCCCCAGTAGTGGTTGTCTGTCTTCTGGATTTAATTCCATTCACCACCACTCTCTGGCTCAGCCATCCAGCAATTTTTTAACCCGATAAAGAGTGCATCCATTGAAGCCATCAGAAGCCAGCTTCTCTAGGAAAACTCTTTGGGAAATGGTGTCAAAGGCTTTACTAAACTCCAGGCAGACACTTCCACAACCTTTGCCTCATCCACCTAAGCAGGTCACCTTGTAATAGGAGGAGATCATGTTTGTTCAGGCAGGACTTGCCTTTCATGAACTGATGTTTGCTGATCCCCTTGTTGTCCTGTATGTGCTGCAGGATCACACTGAGGATGATCTGCTCCATGACCTTCCTTGACACTGAGGTCTGGCTGGCAGGCCTGGAATTCCCCAGAGCCTCCTTCCAGCCAAGGCAGTCTGTGACACACAAACCTATGTGCACCAGGAATTGAGTACTTGGGACTATGTCTATGCCAGCGAATTAAACGGAACCAGGAACTGTCCTTCAGTGCTGAAACTCAATTGCATACCTTTTTAAATTGTTGGCATTGTTCCTGGTGTTCTTTTAGCCAACCAGCGCTGTCCCAAACTGTTCCTTTCACAGCTCAGTAATTAGCACAGGCAAGTAACCATTCCCAATAAGCAGTTTCTATGCAGCTACACTTTACTGGAGGGTGAGAGAGTGAGGTGGTTTGGACATTTTAGAGTAGTCCTTTCCATGCCAAGGTGTTCCAGTGACAGTGAAGAGCTCTAAACAAGCATAATTTGTTTGTATAAATTGAGTTTATGCATCCTGAGTCTTAGATGTTTACCCTAAGCAAAATATCATCTGAATTTTCTGTTCGAAGATTGGCTGCTGCTGTCCAAAAACACCCCAGGAAGAATAGATCTAAGACCGAAAGGACTTAATTGATGAGATGAACCCTGATTTTAAAAGCAGGAGCTTTGCCTGCAAAAACAAAGTGCAAACTCATGAGTGGGAAGAACATACTGATGACTTACTGGGTGTTCTTTCATCAATGCAGCTTTTATTTTCAAATTACTTTTTTTGCATTGTTTCCAAAGGAAGGTGCTGCTCATGTTAGAGCTCTGCCCTGGTATTAGCAGCTGGCTACCATCAGTTCATTAAACTGCACCACTTCAAAATACCAGTAAAGCAAAAGCCACTGCAGCTGGGATGATGTGATTCTGCAATGGGGGCAGCTGTAAACTTTGTACCAGCAGGAGTTGTGCCACCAGCCTGTGCTGGTGGTTTGTATCGGGGCAGCTGTGCCAGGGTTTGTAATGTGGGAAAACCAGCAGCAGAATGGAACCTCAGATATGTCATTCTTACCTGACTGTTTTTCATTCTGCCCTGATGCCAGAACTGGCTCAGAGCTCAATATTCATCTCTCACTCTTTATGTGAGCTCATAATATCAGTTTGCCATGTAGATACGCAGCATGTATGGAAGAACTAGAAAAATGAACTCTTAACTTTATCCTCGTCCAGGCATCAATGGGATCCTTTGGAAACCCTTACACTTCAAGGGCATTTTTGCTAGGTGGTACCTCCAGTTATGTTTCCAGTGCAGAATTATTTTCTTCAGTTTTTCACAAAACCTGAAGCACTAAGATGAAGGACATCAAGCCTCTGATCCTTTCAAGTCTTCTTCAGAATTATGTATTTCCTCCTTTACAGAGCTTATGTGTTATCCCAGCAGTTCTATTTCCTAGTGAGGTCTTTTCTTAGATGTCTGATATCCATAGAAGTATTTGAAATCATTAATCTCAGAGACTGGATTCCTTGTATGAGTAGAGTATTCAGAAACTGCAGATCTCCCTTCTGAATTAACTTAGGTGGTGACAAATTTTACTGTTTCCTTTCTCCACCTGCTCTTTCTAAGTGCAGTAAGTCCACACTCACAGACTTGCTTGGAACATGTCCTGCTTAAATGCCACAGCCAATAATAAATCAAAATGAAAATGCTACATAAATAGGCCAGAATAAAGCTGGCTTTGCATGCTGCCAGCCTACCTGAGGGAGGTCTGTTTGTCCTTAACAATAACATTAATTTTAACTTATAATAATTTAACAAGCTTACATATTAAGAAGAGAGATATACAAGTATGCAAACATCAAAAGAGATCAGTAAAAGCTTGATGATAACTTTTTCTGTCAGAACACACTGTGACTTGAAATGCTTTGCAGATCAGGTTTTTCAGGTTCTTTTTCAGGAATTCTCTTTTAGAAGAAAACCCAGGAGGAAATTTCTGACCTTTTGACTTTTTTCAGAATCAAATATTTAAATTTACTATCAATGCATCATTTTGATATATGTTCTCAGCAGAGTGGATGCTGTGGTGCTAAGCATCATAGCCTTACTCTCCTGCCATTGCACCTTCTGACCACAGTGTCTCTTTGAAAGACAGGCTGCAAAACAAAACTGGTGCTCCTCCAGAGAGCGAAGAAGTGCTTCACAGAGGTGAAGGGTAAGTCACAGACTTCTGTGATGATTACCAAAGTTCAGTGTGCAGGATCTTTCCTTTCATCAATGTAGAGGTCTGGCAGCAGGTGGCTTCTCCAGCCATAAAACCCACAGCAAGGTCAGCTGAGCGCCTTCACAGTCCTCCACATTTCCTGCACCTGGTCAAAGACACAACTCCATTATCTCTTTTACCTCCTGTTTCTGGTGGATCAGTGTGGACATACCTTCATCTCTGCTGATGGACTAAGGGTCCTTAATGTTTCTAGTGGAGCATTAAGGGGAACTCAAATAATGCCCCAGGAAGGTTAGGCTGAAAGCCTGCTAGTTAGATGATTCATCTGACCTAACATTAGGTGTCTGCCACTTGCCTGGGCTTTTATTACATTCAGTGGTGACCTGATCAGTATAGTCCATGAAGATTAGTGCATGATTCATCCTAACAAATGCAGCTCTTTCACTGAGGGTGAGATGAATCATGCCACAAACTACAGTAACTCTACAGACTAACTCTTTGCTGACTGCAAAGACAGCCTAGAGTGACTTGCTTAGAAATAAAAGTCTAACTCTATAAATATTCACATTTAGCTAAAAAAATTCCACTTCATATGTCTTAGGGGCTCTCAACACTTCTGAAATTACTTTTGACACCTGCATTTGAACACCTGAATTAGAAACGTCCGTGTTTGAGTAATCATACTTGAGAATCCTGCTAAAATTGTGGTGTCCCTACTGATGCTTAATTACATTGTTAGGAGGACATAAACAGTGGCTCTTCCTGATGCACTGCACTGAGGTGTGTTGTAATACTTTCCAAGGGGTGTGAGAGATTTTTGTCTTAAGGAAGCATCAGAGGTATTATGGAAAGAATTCAAACGATTCAGCTTGAATACACACAGCAGATAAGTAGATCTAGGTGATTCACTTCCTCTCTGGTGTGTTCTAAGCACCTGGAAGTGAAAAACTTACTTGGTTGAGATATTTTTCACAGAGGAGAACAAAGGAGTTCAGGCAACTTCATCTTGTCTCCTGCTGCACTGTTCTGTGGATTGACACTGTCTTTCTGACAAACTCAGAGGGAGTTGACTTCAATTAAGCCCAGATTTTATCCCAGAAAGATAAAGCTGAAAAACTTACACAGCTTTGAGCTGTGATTACAAAATCCATTATATTAATACTTGGAGTTTTCAGTTGGGATCTAACTTTTGGGATCAAATTAAACTACATATAATAGATATATGACAAATGAAGAATAATCTGTCCAGCTAAATAATAATACTTCCCACATATTCCCTTTTTTAAACTGTAGTAAGGAGAGTCAACATAGTTTCTCACAGAGTTAATCATGCCTTGGGCATCATATCATCAGAAGACTGTGGATGGAATAAAATTTTACTAAAGCTAATTATTTATTTGAAGCATAACAGTACCAGTAGAAGTAATCAGGACATTATGAATAAAGGAATAATGAGAGTTTGAAAACAAAATAAAATTGAAATAAATAAAAATTCTATCTTGAATAAGACTCTGGAAAATCATAGAATTGTATAATGATTTGGGTTGGAAGGGACCTTCAAGACCATCTAGTTCCTAGCCCTCTGCCGTGGGCAGAGACACCTTCACTAGACTCAGAGCCCCATTCAATCTAGGGCTGGGGACTTTTTAATAATGCCTGAAATCATTAACAATGCCTCAGAGTAAGGAAAACCATCTCCCTTGTTTATATTCTGGATGTGGCCTCTAGATGTTACTGAACTCAAAACACTAAGAAATTTTGAGAAGGTGCTTATGTCAGGGCTTGAAAGAGTACCTTGGAGATGCAGGTTGCATTGTGTCATAGTTCTCCTTTCTGGTACGTCTTAAAGAAACATCTTCAATGTCCCCCTGGCACTGCAGATTTAATGCTAACACAGTACAATTGAATCATATGCTGTAGCAGGTGTTTAGCAGACTACTCAGGATATTAGCAGAGAATAAGACCAGAGCTGTTGTCTGGGGGAATGAGCAATGTGATGTGAGAAGCTGTTCAGTAGTTCCCAGCAATGGTATCAGTTCCTTGATACCCTCCACACATGCACATAGTGCTGCAAGAATATAATGAGGCATTCTGGAAGGACACATCTGGGAGTCCCTGAAGAAATCTAGAAGTGTTTCTTTGGCCTTTGTAATGTCCTGTCCTCTCACAGTGACCTAGAAAAAGTCTTCTAGGACACGAGTCACCACTATCATTGTTACCTTACCTTTCCTTATTTTCCTTTTTGGAAAGTAACCTATTATCTTGCACATAAAAATATTCCAGAAAGGTTTTATGAGAAATTAACCCTAATTATACTTTTCATTCTCTTTTAGGGAATAACCCAGAAGCTTGAAAGCCATTTCATTATATAGCTGTAAATGAGCGACTCTAGGCTGTACAGAGGTCATGCATATATTATATTTATCTATCTATCTATCTACTTATCTATCTATACTTGAATTGGTTTTGTTTATTAAATATTCCTACTGTCATGAAAAGAAGTGTATAAACTTTTTTTTTTCCATAGTGTGGATTTGTCAGGGGAAGAATGCTACCAAAGTATGGTACAGTACATATATGCCAGAGTACATCCATCATAGAAATCAGCACTAGCAAAGAGTAATCCAAAAGGGAAGTGATTTCATGTTTATAATTGAAAGAGACTGAGCATTTTTTAATCCCTTCCTTATATTAATTACCATCTTTGAAAATAAGGGTAGAGATTTTGTTTCCTGTATTTCACCATCTTTATTTCACCTAGATGGAGCCATCTGTGGAGCTATTAACTGCACATGGAGACAGCCAAATCCTTTATTTCTGTTTAGACCTTCCCTAATGGATGCATTTTCTGCTACAGATGCCTGGAAGACTCAATGAGATGACTACAATTAGGTGAACTGAGCCTTATTCACAGTTCTTTGCTGGTGAATATCTAATTTCTACAGCACAGGATGGGTCACTTCTGTAACACATCAGAAGTGAAGTTGCTCCACTGAGAGGAGCAAAGAAGTTGTTCTACTGATTAGCCTAAAGTCAGCTGATTAGAGATGGAGATATGGATTCAGAACACTGGGCTTAATTTGCCAGACCATGATTTTGCATTTGGGCTTAGTTTAATAAACCTATTTTGTGGGGGAAAATACTTTCTGAAATATAAATAACTCTGGGTACCTCAGGAACACCTCATATTAAACCATCTCTCAAGAACATGCAAGGAATGGAGGTCAGGTTTAAAATGTGAGCAAAACTGCTCTCTGAAGCAACATACACCCACAACATAGAGGAACCTGAAAGGAATTGTCACAGGATGCTTATTGTCCTAAAAGATAAGGGACTGCTGTGCAGCATTGGGATGTTTCATTTCAGGAAAGCTTTTCCCCATTCCTTTAGACCCCATTTCTTTAGAACCCATTCCTTTAGTCCCCATTCCTTTAAAACTAAAACTCATGATTTTGTTGCACCTGGACCTTGCAAGATACGCTTTTTCCCTTATCAAATAACAAAGCAGCACTTTTTTTTGCTTATCCAGAAGTTTTGAAGAACTACCTTCTTATAATGAAAAATACATGTTTTAGAGTAAAGGATTGGTGATTTCTCTCAGTTCTACCTAGGAATTGTTATTAAGGTGCATTGGCAGTGCTGGGAAGGAGGAACTTAAGCAGCTCCAGTCCAGCCTTTGTGTGACAGGTAACTGAAGCTGCTCTGTGATTTATAGACTTAGTAAGGATTTTCTTAGCAGTCCCAGAATTAGGATGAGACAGATTGCTTCATCTGAAAATGTAATGTATGATGTTGCATTAAAGCTGTTACCTACTGAATCTTAAACTTGGTATAATTTCTATAGATGTGTAGCTGCTTACTGAAGGGAAATAAGTTATTAACAAGCAAAATAATTTCTTTAGAGAATATTTGCTTCTGAACACAATATGGAGCACAGAACCTTTGGATTAACTCCAAGTTGTCAGTAGTAGAGTTGAGCGAATGATTCAGAACAAGCAATGTGACTGTTGAATTTTTCTTTCTGCTTAAAAAGTATCTTCAGACACGTCAGTATTTCCTGAGACTAATTTGTCTCCAATCAAATTTTGGAAAGGGAAAAAAACCACCACAGAACAAAAAAAAATCCTTAAGTCTATAGCTTGATCTTGAGAAATCCCCTTGAGAATACACATTACTCCACCCCCATAGCCTAGTGCAAGAGGAGAATTTTTTTAATTGAAGGAAACAAAAACTAGATGTTTCATCTAAACAGGAAGCTGCTGTGAGGAGGATTGGTGGTGTTTATCAGGGTGTATGGCAGAAAAAAATCTGTTTGGTCTGTCTTTACTTATTAAGAGACATTGGGTTAAAATCTGTGTAGGAAGGTGATGTGAGTACTACTGATGAAAAATTGCATTTGTAGATTATTTTTGAGGGTTTTTTACTCTGTCTGCAGTGATGGAGCAGTTATCACTCTGAAGGAGATCTTTAAGACTGGTGAAACAGGAAGGTTCTGTGGAGATCCACACTGAGGGACCTCTAAGTATTTGGATCCTTTGATCTTTAGTCATTGGCACTTGGGGACATGGTTCAGTGTGGCCATGGTGGTGCTGAGTTAATGTTTGTACTCAATGGCCTTAGAGGTCTTTTCCAACCTATACAATTCTATGGTTCTGTCCATAAAATACCAGATCAGGAAGACAAAATCAAGGAGTTTTGCAAAGGACACTCTGAGACGGTTGAGTTTGGCTACAACTCCTCTGGAAAACCAGAGATGTTCAGATGAACATCTCAAGTTTCAGATCATATTTCCTGATATGATCTTCTTAGATATGGGACATTTATCACCATTCTTCACTAGCTGTGGTGAGGACAGAACTAGTTCCCATACAGAGATAACCCCCTGCACTCAGGATTTTCCTGTCTGTGGATTGATGGAAAAAGACATAATAGATGACCTTGGTGATGGGCAGTAATGCAGTGGGATATACCAGCAAGCCCCTAGAAGATTTGCTGTCTCTCTTATGCTTTTCTGATCTACTTTTCCCTTTCTCCTCTCACACCTTGTCAGTTCAGAGTGCAAACTGGCTGAAGGATGGCTTAGCTCTGTGCATGCAAGATTCCCATTGAAATGGATATTATAGCTTCCCACAAGGCCTCCAAGTATCTGCACCCCAGAAGTAATACAGGCATAAATTCTGATGAGCTATCTCCATACTACTGTCCATGGATTTCTGCCAGATTTGTGGCTCATTATTCAATGCTTCATGTACTGGCTCAAAAATAGAAGGAATGTTTTGGGTTATAGGAGTGATCTATAGTGGTTTGGGAAATCCCTTTTCCTTAAGAGCCCAAGAAGAAAACAACTGTGGAGACACAAAATGGATTTTTCTTTAATGGTAGAAGCACTGCTGTCAGTATGCTGAAGGAAGAACTAACCTCTTACTAAGCTGATTTTTTTTCCCCATCAATTTGTGTTTAGTTAACAGTGTTTAAACTGCATCATTATAATCCTTTCCTCTAATAAATGCTTTAGCCTTTCAACTAAGGCAAGGTGGTTTATGTTTGTGTACACTGCAGAGCCAATCTGCAGTGCCTTGTGGCAGTGTTTGCAGAGGATGTAACAGGAGTTTAGTGCCATCTCTGGGGAATTGGACCACTATTATTTACAGTCATGTGAGTGTAAGTCCTTGCATATCATTTCTGAAATGTCACCCTGATGCAGTACATATCAAAGTGTGAAATTCTGTGCATGTTTGTGCCACCAGATATTGGCATGGATTTGGAATTTGAAGAGTAGAAACTGGTCCCACTAAATAATACGAACCTTGTGGAATCATGCCAGCTGCTTCTTGCTAATGTGACCTTTTCTTCCATGTTTCTCTTTCCCTGTCTGGCTGATGGATAGGATGATTTTAAGAGACTTTAGTACATGATAGGGCTGCCAGGTTTGGATCCACATCCAATTATTTCCAAAGGTCAGAGATACTTGCACTGGGCATTCATGTTTGCATTCCTTCTCTTAATTTCCAGGAATACTGGTGACAAAAAAAAAGGCAGAGGATAATTCTACTGATTATATGAACCCTTGCTAGATATCACTGCTATCTTTCTTATTATAACTTATATTTTAAAAGAAACCAACTTATTCCTTACCTGCCTGCTTGTAGGTCTTTTTGTACCTTCCTGTTCCAACACCGGGCTTCCCTGGAGGCAGAACTGAATTAGAGAGATTGCTGGATTGATTCAGTCTGGCAGCCCCTGTGTTAATATTGGTCTTAACTTCAGGAGTTGTCAAACAATAAATAAATGAATGACAAACCAAAACATGCCGGGTTTTTTATTTTCAACACTGTCTTGGCAGAAGAAAGAAAAACGAACTGAAACAGCTTAGGTCTCCTACTTTGTTCTATCTGTCCTGAGATAAAAAGAAACCCACTTAAATTTTTCAAGATCAATATCCATGAAAAACTTACGACTAAATAAATCAAAATGAGAAAATCATTGACTAAAGTCATATTCTGGATATCTAGACATTGAAATCTAGGTTTACATTTTGTCAGCCACTATTCTTTTGAGCCCTATATGCTTCAAATTTAAAGATTCTTTAGCTTCTTTGAATTACTTTTGCATTTATCTTTCTGTGGATCCAGATCTTTGTTTTTGGTTAGAAGGAAGAAAATTCCAATGTTTCAGAGTCTGTGCAAGCTGTAAAGTTCCCCTGAAACCACTTTCATTAATTTTGCAGAAGTGCAGCCTTTAGGCTTTAAAAAGTGCTAAGCAATCAGCAGCCACTCATTTGGGAGCCTAATTATGGAGTTGGGAAACAAATATGTCTTGGTCTATCACTTGCCTTGCATAATATGTGTTCTGGGACTTAACCCCACACCTACTCTTACAGATGTGTAAATACTTGAGACTGCTGGGTACCAACACAGAGACCTCTTTCCAAGTATGCCACTGAGTGACATGGGAAAGCATCTGCATCCTTCAGCCCATGAAGAGGAGTCTCCTGGTGGCTGAAATTGATATTTTATGATTTCAGATATCATCTGAAGTATGTGAAGTGTCTCTGAGTAGCAGAATAATGACCTCTAGTCATATCTAATGACTTGATACATATTCTCACATACATTGTGCTGGAAAAGTGCAAACATTGTCCTTTCAGATGTGGAATAAACAGAATTAAGCAAATATATGCTATTTTCTGAACGGTTTCTTTTTAAGGAACATTTTTAATATCTATGCCAAACCAACTCATCTCAATTTTAGCAAATTTTTTTTTCTTCCATATTTTATTGACAATGGCAATAGACACTGGCTTTTGAAGGTAAAGCAGAATTACCTGGAATGGACCGGCACTGTTTGTCTGACAGAGGGTTTGGAAGAGGAGCTGAGCTCTCCTAGGTGGACCAGGCAAGCCTTTGAACTCATTTGCTTCTCCTTCCATTTGCACATCCCTAAACTGAATCCCTGCCCCCTCAATTCTCTTTTCCCTGTTTTAATAGCGTGAGGTGATGCTTACTGCATAGTTTGAGACTTTGAGGCTTTTGGAGGAATGTAAATCAACCTTTTTCTTTTAAGTACACATGACACTGGTGGGAAAGTGCTGCCCAAGGGCCAAGCTCCTGTCCAGTTGCTGTCTCACTCCCACCTGCTCAAGTGGAAATAATAGGATGGAAAATCGCTTTGTTTAAGACAAAGATAGGGAAATCACTTTCCAGTTGCCACCATGGGCAAAACAGACTTGTCTTGGGGAAAAGTGGCTCAATATATTATCAGTTATATTAAATTCAGGTAATCAGAAACAAAGACAAAAGTTAAAACACCTCCCTTCCACCCCCTTTCCCAAACCCAGCTTTCCCCCTTCACTCCCAATTCCTCTCCCCTGAGGGTGCAGGGATGGGGCTGTGGTTGGTCCCTCACAGCCCCAGCATGGTCTGAGCTGTTTCCCTGCCTACAGTCCTTCAGAGACAGCTGTTCCCAGTGGGGGTCTCCCCATCTGTCTCCACATTCTGTGGCTCCAAGGGTTTGCTGCCTCCAGCCTCCTCCTTTCCCACTGGAGTGTAACTGCTCCTCTCCAGGACAGTCATTGAGGTACATGACAGAGCTCTTCTTCCATATTCCTTTTAGATACTGAGTTCCTCTTTGCTTTCATGCCTCATAACTCCATCCAGTGTGAAAACCCCCCCAAATGCCTCCTGCCAGTCTCTCTTCCTACACATATCCATCTTCAACCCTTTCCTCTCAATGGGACTGAAGAGTCAACTGTGAATGCCGTATTTCCCAAAAATGGTGCAACGCCTTCTGAATGACTCAAGCAGTGGCTTCCTCTGAGGCTGCTGGACACATGTCCCTTGGAATTCTTGCTAAGAATTGTAAAGAAGGACAAAGACCAAGGGTGTGAGTTTAGGTAAACTGTCCTTTACAGTTGTGGAGCAAATGGCATTGGTCCCCATTTTATATGGTCAGAAACTGAGAATAAAGGCACTGGAATAAAATCACCAGGTGGTGTTAAAAGGGTAGGAATCATGGATTCCAGAGTGGTCAAGCAAATAATACAATGAACTTGATGGAATAGGAACATGGAAAGAGAAACAATCAAATTATGTTGACAAAAATGTTAAATCTGATCTGGGTGCATTGAGAGAAAACTCATCCCAAATATCCTCTCGTTGACAGAAAGGAAAAGACTGAGAAAAATCTAAGCTGAACCTAAAAAAATCTACAAAAAGCTCCACAGGCAAGGAGATTTTCCTGGTACTCCCAACCTTGCTAATCTGGGAATTTGAGAGGGGATGTGTTTGCCTGGGAGGTGACAAGGAAGGATGGGGTAAATGGAGAATGCCTCTGCCTCCAGCATCTTCAAGTGCTGTGTGCACACACTCATCTTCCACTCAATGCAATTTCATTGAGATTGTTGTCCCACCTCTCCATGACACAGGAGTTGTGTTTCCTCTGGAGAGACTCTCCCAAGTGACTCCCTGCTATATTTCCCATATTATAAGGGTCAAGCAATAATTATAAAGACATATCAGGAGAGGCACTGACTTAGAGAAACTGCAAGGAAAAGCTGTGATTCTTCCAGCAATGAAATTGTGAAGAACAGCTCAAAGAGGAAGATGAAAAAATAGATACCAAAACAGGAAATGTCAGCTTTGAAAAAGGAGTCAGAGCTGCTAAAGCTGTTTTTAGAAGAAAAGAGTTTATAGAACAGATTCTTCTCTGAACACAACTGATACTTGCAATTAGAGCTGGTCAGAAGATAAGGCCGTTTAGCTTTTTAAAAAACAAAAACCTTACAAAGAATTGATCTGAAATGTTATTCAGGGTCAGATCCATCATCCCCCTTCTCTGCTGCTTTATATCTGGGGCTTCCAGGCCTCTAGGCACCAAGGAAGATAACTTCACCTCAGCCAGAATCACATCACATAGTTGGTTTTTCTCCTGATATCTGACATGAACTAACATCCCCACTAGAAATTGCCAGTTTAAATCATCAATTGCTAATGATTAAATTAGCCTAGGCCTAGTTGTCTATCTAAACATTCAATCCCTTTTGGAATTATGTTTGTGATCTGTCTGATTATGAAAGCATAGGAAAATGCCCTGCATCATTTCATGATGATGAGAAAAACTAAGTGTTTGAGAAAAACAAAAAAGCTTTTCACTTTGCAGAGATGAAACAAAAAAGTCCGTGTTGAGGAGAGGTTTCTTTTATTTTTGTTTGAGAGAGCATGATGAAATAAAACCCAAACAAATCAAAACATCAACAGGGCTAGAATATTTGGGGGGAAAAAATGAAAGGCTATTTTTTTAATTGACAAGCAATGTGAATGAAAAATGGTCATACTATTCAAACTGTTCAAAACCAGTTCTATTTATAACTGGGCAGAGGCAAAAAAGATGCATTTAAATGTGGATGCAGGAAGTGTTCTTATTTCTGCAGTTTGTGAAGGCTCTGCCTGATTTCTCTAAAATGAAACATTAGGCAAGCAGGTAGGGTCTAATTCTTTACTAACATAACCATTTTAGCAACACTGAAGTCACTGGACCTATGACAATTTATGCCAGTGGAGATTTGCTTCACAATACTCCAAAGCTCCTAACCTTTGGTGTGTAGCAGGAAGTACTTGAGCAAGTTTATTGCAAACAGCCCAGTTGCTGTGTTGGGCAGTCCTTTTGTTATGTCCATTCTTTAGCATTGTTGAGTGTACACAAGTCAATTATAAAGTCCTCTGTCCTTGCTTGTAGCTCAGTTCCATTCAGCTTTCATCCAGAAATGCAGTTTCTTTTATTCTTTGCTCTCAGGATATGCAGTCATTTTAATGTCAGAGAAGCTTACAGATAAGCATACCTATTCATATGTTTGGCTGGATTAAGCATTATTCTGGCACTAAATACAAGATGCTAAGTTACAGGATTTGAGCCTGCTGTGGTTTGTATTGTTTTTTCTTGAGGGTAATTTCACAGCTCCATGCATGTAAGAGGAGGTAGGCGTAGATAAACAATATTTGACTGCAGAAAAATGTGAAGTTGAGCTTTCAACTGAATTATTCTTTTAAATTAGATTTCAGTGACAGCTTCCATGGAATACTCCAGGTAATTTACCTTGTTTTCGATTTCAATGTGCAATCCATTCCCTAACAGATGATACTGTATCCAGACTGGAAAACTGTGTCAGACATCCACCAAAGACACGGAGCACATGCCACTTCGTATGGCCTCATTTTGTGGTGTGACATCATCTGATAATTCTTAATCTCCCCTGTTAACAAGGCCTACATCAGGTGCTAAGCTCCTGTATTTCACTTAGAATCAATCATTCACTCCACAGAACAACTTTTACTGACAAGTAATTGATTACTTTGTTGGATCAGCCACTAATCTGTCTGACAACATTTGGGCCAGAACCATACCTTGAAGTAACTAAGCACAGCTAAAACTGCTTCCAACTTGGTTTTGACTTAACCTTTCCCCTAGTCTAGTCTGCCTTCCCCAGCTATGATTCTTGAAACACCCAAAGCTGCTACTGAAGTGAGTAGATGAAATCCTGGCTTCCAGCTGCCAAGCTCTTACTGACCTCAGTTACAAAAGAAAGGATTTTACCTACTGGCAGTCATTCAGCACCTTTGAAAATCAGTGACTTAATGACTGGCCAAAGGTCAGACCAGAAATCAATGCCAGAGAAAGGACTAGACCTCTGTAGGGTCTAACTCCCAGTGTGGCCCTGGAAGCACAAGGTGCTTTCTTGCCATGTACCATGCCACAGATTTTTCTGTCATTTCTAAGCCTTTTTTCCCTAGTACATGTTGGACTGGGGAAGAAGCCTGACAATATCCTGATTAAGTTTCAAACATGCATCAGCTCCTTTACCCTGCAGTACAAGGGAATTTAAACATTCTGAGAAGAAAAATGTCTCCAGGCAGGAGGCAGAAAAAAAAGAATAAGTTTTCAGAAACTCCAGCTGTAAAAGAAAAGTGAAAAACACAAGATCTTACAAGTATGAAAGGTTCAAGAGGGTAGGAGCACCGATGCCTTGAGATTTAAAGAAGGGCTGTGTTGGCTTAATAGAAACTTACCGCAGCTTTTTTCCTACTTTGAGAGAGGGGAGCATTACCTACAAAAGGAAAGAAAGGAGAAGTCTGGGTGCTTTGAAGGCTGTTAAGTGTGCTTACCTACTGGGGAAAGAGGGAAAAGGGAGAGCCAGCTCATGAGAGCAGTCAGTGCATCCAAAAGTGAACTGCTGTTGGCTCTGGGAGGCCAGCAAGATTTTCTTGATCTAGTTTAACAAGTCATTTAGCTAATCCAAGGGTTATATCCTTGTTTTTTTGGCAAATATTAGGCTGCAGAAACTGTTCCTTGGGTTTTGGGGGGAAGGTTGTTAATGCGGCAGCACAGAGAAGTAATCTTTGATTAGCAGGAGGAAAAAGATGGAAAGCTGTAGAGAAAACATACCTAATCCAGATCCTGTTCCTATCAGTATAAACACTGGTTTAGTTCAGATTAACACTGGCATGAATAGCTTCACTCTTGATATTATTCACTACCTTCTGTCCATCAAGTGTTTGTGTTCTCTCTCTCCTCACTGAGCACCCAAACAAAAGTGCAGTTCATACTTGCATTTGAGCACTCAGTGTCCAAAGCCATCTTGAAGAATTGTGGTGCCTTATAGGACTTTTGTCCTCTGAGGAACTGTTGGGTCATGAAATTCCCCACTACTTTCCATGAAAAAAGTATATGGTAAGAGTATAGCAGGTTGGTATCCAAGGTGCTCCAACATAAGGACTACTGGAAGGATTATAGGAAGATTTAATTTACTATGCAATCCGTCCTTCATCACTTCAAACCCTACAGTAGTGAAATATGATAAAAAGTGAACTCCTAAAAACTGAGCTCCTATAAATTTTATGCTTTGAATGCAAGTCCTCTCAGATAAGCATCATGTTCTGCAGCCCCAACTCGTGCTGTGGGGTTTCTCCTGTGGACACCTGAGGCACATGTGGAATCAGACAAATGTGACTGTGATTAGGACTTGAGCTACCAGCACTATACAGGTATGAACTGGCCCATCAGAGAGACATCATGATGCCTTCACCATTTCCATGACCCTGAAGAGTGGTGTTACCTTAGCATAAATAGAAAATAATGAATTCTGTAAGGTCTACTTATAAATTTGTAACTCCTGAAACAGAAATCAGGTCTTGTTCTCTCCTGACAGGCTGAATATGTGCCGGTTACCTGTGTTTGAGTCTATACTTAGTCATGATTTAATTCACACATGGTGAGAAGGAGTTTTTGGCATTTTCTCTGTGGGTTGGCAGACTGTCAAGTAACTCTAGAATTCACTGAGTCTAGAAGACGCTCAGGGCTGGCCTGCCACAAGTAAATGATGTTGTTTTCCTTAATCAGTCCACCAGAGCTGGCATCTTGAGTATCCTTCATCTAATTTTCTTGAATGCTGGAATCTGACAAATATAATAATGGTGTTTTTCACTCATTTGCAATAGTGTTTTTCTTTCAATGGTATTAAAATTCCCCTCAAATGCCAAACTTCTTTGTGAAAATATTCACATATCAGTTTTAGTAATAAAACTAAATATTTAGTTATAGCTGTCTATCTCCCAGGGGTTTTGTGAAGCTTGTTTAATTGAGGTTTGAACTGTCATTATTTGTGAGATCAGATTATCTATCATTCATGAGCTTTCAACTGAATACCAGTTTGTTTGGAAGAGAGAACACTGGCAAATCCTAAAAGTTTCATGATTTTCAGCACAAATAATTATTACTCCAAATATTCACTCTGTATATTTTGTTGTTTATTACTTGCTGTTCATTCTCCATAGTTTGTCATTTTTTATATTCCTGTCTAAAAAACTCAGTCACCCAGTCAGGTACCAGAAGTAACAGTATGTGACTTCTATGACCATTCACCCACCATAAGTAACATACACAGGAACTTGCACAATCGAAGCAAACAGAGCATGAATAATGTGCAGACAAAATTTGCTTACATGAGCTATTCCATGAGTATTTATGAACTAGAAACACATTTGTAGAAATTAGGATCAGAGTGCAAGGAGAAAAGCAGAGCCAAATTTGCTGGAATTCAATTTCTACACAATTTATTACTATGCTGGAGTTACAGATGGGTAAACTCTTAAGTTCAGGTGAGTCACACAGAGTCCTGCAGCAAATCAGTGGGACCAGGAGGGAAATGGCGATGTGGCAACATCAACCCTGCGTGGCAATGCCTTCCCTGCCTCCCAGCAGCCTGCTGTGCTGTGACCCCTGCTAGGATGAATTGCAGATGTGCAGCCATCACCAACCTGTCATTAGATTCACCTACATTCTGCACTAGCAGTTTCCTCTGAGTTTCCCATCACAGCGTGGGAGATGCTCCTCATGCACCAAAGGCAGGATGACTGTGAGAGGAATCCATGCTATAGACTGCAGGAACTCCAAATCTGTCTCAGGATCAAGAAAGCCTTGTGGCTCAAATACCGTCTGTGTTTCCAGCTAGCAGAGGTCCAGTCTGTTGTAAAATATCCACTGATTCATCCAACATGTCTGTTATAATTTCCCAGAGAATGCAAATGGATGCAAGTGAAAGTGGAGTTTCCCTCATTGCCTTTTTTTTTTTTTTTTTTTTTTTTTTTTTTTTTTTTTTTTATGTTGTCAGGGTTTAACCCCAGCTGGCGACTAAGTACTATGAAGCACCTTGCTCACTCCCCTCCACCTGCAGTGGGATTGGGAGGAAAATTGGAAAAAAAAAAAAAGATAAAACCCGTGGGTTGAGATAAGAACAGTTTAATAATTGAAATAAAGGAAGAAGAAAGAAGAAAGAAGAAAGAAAGAAGAAGAAAGAAGAAAAGAAGGAGAAGGAGAAGGAGAAGGAGAAGGAGAAGGAGAAGGAGAAGGAGAAGGAGAAGGAGAAGGAGAAGGAGAAGGAGAAGAAGGAGAGAGAGAGGAATAAAACCCAAGAGAAACAAGTGATGCACAATAAAAATTGTTCAGCAGACATTGACTGCTGCCTAGCCTGTCCACCAGCAGCAATTGTCCCCTCATGGCCAGTTCATATACTGGGCATGACATTCTATGGTGTGGAATATCCCTTTGACCAGTTCAGGTCACTTGTCCTGGCCTTGCTCCCTCTGGGCTCCTGGTGCAGCTGCTCCCTGGCAGAGCATGAGACAGTGCAAAGTCCTTAATTTAGAGTGGAACTACTGAGCAACAACCAAAACATCGGTTTATTATCAACATTATTCTTATATTAAATCCAAAACATGGCACTGTACCACATAATAACAGTATTACTAACTCTAGCCCAGTGAAATGAGAACAGTTGACACAAAGTGGGGTTTTTTTTGAAACATATACAAAAGTACAGCTTTGGACTTACAGATTTCCTATGCATTTTTACAAAGCCAGAGGATCACAGGGGAATAAAGTTGGTCTTTATTATTTCCTAGTAGAAAAGGCATATTCTTACCCACAAAATTGAGCAGGGACTTAGATTAAAGGCAGACAAGAGCCTGAGAGCATAAGCAATGAATTAAAATCCCCTTTTGTCTTTCATCTGGCAATAAAATCCTGCCTCCTGTTTAAAAACGCAAATGTTGCATATTTAAAAGCAAAGATTGTATGTGTTACACCGACCAGCTGCATAAATCCTAGTGGCCTTGGAAAATTAATGTTTTGTTTTAAGCAAAGCTGAAGTTACTCGTGTTATTTCACTCTATCAATAGCGAGTACGTTAACATTATCTAGTGTCTGCAAGCACACTTAGTTTACCTTGTACTGTCCCAATAGAGGAAAAAGAATTGTTCAAGGCAATGAGGCGTATCCACTTCCGCTCCTTGGGACTCCTTACCTCCAAATAATCAATATTAATGTGGTGAAGTGAGGGCAGAGAGGAAAAGGATTCTTTGACTGATTTATTAGCTAAAGCCACATCACAGTGGAATGAGAGTCTGAAGATTCTTTACTAGAATGAATAGACACTAAATGGTTTATCAAGGGTGGAGTCACTGTCACAGTGTCCACCTGAAGTCAGGATTAATATGACATTTGCTAGCCAGAAGGCTGACAGATATAACTTTCCATTTCTAAAATGATACTTTCTTGATTGTAGAAAAAAATCCAATATGTTCTTGAAAATACTTGTTTGCTCCAGTATCACCTTTTTTTTTCCCATTAAGGAAAATGTTTTCTTACAGAAAAGCAGGTTGTTTTCTCTGATGAGAACTTCTTTTCACCTACAGGTCAGATGAACAGTACAACACACAGTTCTTAACAATATCTGAGGCAACTCCCTGGCAAAGTACAATTGGCAAGAAGTGAAAAAAAGAAATATTGGGGGTGGGAATTTTTAAGTAACATGATCTGAATATTTCTTTTTAAATGATGGGAAAAGTAACTGCCATAGAAAGACCTTTTCTCCTTTTGACCTTCAGCAAGCAGTAAGTTACTTTTAAAATTCCATTATGGTAGCAAATGCTGTAATCTATACATAGGCTGAAGTCAGAGAGGGATGGCAAACACACTACAGCAATACTGAAACATTTGGTTCTGGCTGTCCACAATAACACATGCTTCCACTTGAAGATATAGATAACAGTCACAAAAAAAGCTCAGCTAGAGGGAAAAAATATGACTCAGTGTCAGAAAAAACAGTTTATTTTCTCCATTTTGCTAACAAGAGTACAATACAGGTCTGAGTACTTAACTCCCCACTGTAAGATATGAAACATGGGTGCTTAACTTTCTTCCTTTCTTTACTAATTATTGTATCAAATTAAGATGAAAGAATGCCTAAACTCATGCCTGTACACATACACTTATATGGGAAAGCACCACTGAGTGTTCATCAAACCTGCAGTTGAGGCTTTATAAAGAAGGGTGCCCCAAAGATAGACCAGGCAAGTTGTTCATATTGTCCCTTTAATACTGTGGCCCAGGGGATACATGGAGTTCACAGGAAAAGTAACAGGGGGACACTTTCAGGCTGGAATTAGAACACAAAGCAACTGGTAGAATGATGACACAACTATGAAATGATGGGGGTGACAATCCAGGCTATGCAGTGGTGACAATGGGGAGGGATGAGGTGCGGTTGACCTTTTCTCTGTGCTCTGCTTTTCTCAGTGCTGGAGAGGATTCAACCCCTGAGACAGCTGACATTTATTTGTATGATTTGTTGCAGTGACCTGAAGTGAAATACGTATCACAGAATCATAGAAGGGTTTGTGTTGGAAGGAACCTTAAACATCATCTTGTTCCAACACCCCTGCCACGGGCAGGGACATCTTCCACTAGACCAGGTTGCTCCATGCCCCATCCAGCCTGCCATGAACACATTCATAGCATCCATAGCTTCTCTGGGCAAACTGTGCCAGGCCTCACCACCCTCACTGTAAAAAAATTTCTTCCTAATATCTAATCTAAACCTGGCTTCTTTCAGTTAAACTGAAACTTCCTCCTTGTCCTGTATCACCTTGGTTTAAGTATCTGTAGTGTGGACTTTTACATAACTTACCAACTTTCTTCAGATGTGTATTTTGGGATCAGAGGAACTGCACCCAAGGCTCAGTTCATTACACCACCTGTAGCCAATCTGTTAAGGTTTATCCTTTACTTCTTTTCACAACCTGAAATGAGGACACTGTCCACTGCAAAGTGTGTGCTGTGCTTTTTGTGTGTTGGTTAACACAACATGAATCTGCCTCTAAATGTATGGCAGGTTTATGCAGCCAAAATGTGAGGATTTAAAAAAGTGAATCAAGGGGCCATAACTAAGAGTAATGGGATGATATTAAGTGAGACAAGTGGTACAGTGAGTGTCGAGAAATGCTCCTGGGCAGTGCAGGCACTTGGACTGTGGAGGATGCTCTTGGGGGATGGACACTACATAATGTGCACTTAATGATATCTAAAAGGAACAACACTGCACTCACTGGTGCCCAGACTAAATGATTTTGCAGGGGTTTACTGCCCTTTATTCTAGGCACTAGGCTCTAAATCATTGTTTAAAACCTACATAACCTAATTCTTCTCTGGGGTAACTTATCTGAAGTTCTCAAGGGTGAAAATGAGCCCTCACAAGTAGGAGAGAGTACTGCAACACCTGGAGGCAACACTAAGAAACAACTGAGATTTTCGTACCAGATAAATTCAGTTTAGTTTGAGACAGGAAATAATTCCATTTCTCCCTAGTTTCATGGAAATTACACCCTAGAAAACTCCCCTGAAGGATATCCAGTTGCAAATACTCTGTAAACAGAAAAGAATATCATGTGCTGAGGGCTTATATCAAACTTTTCCCACCTGAGTCTAAGGATAAAGAAAACAGGAAAGGCAGAAATCTCAATTAATATATCTTAAATTAAACATATATTAAAAATATGTGAGTTTAGTATGTTTGTTTGGAAAAGAATATCTGTTTACAACAGCTGCTGGAATCAACTTTTTATTTCTTTATATATTCCTATTACTTCTAATTGTTTTAGTCTTTAGGAAGATTGATTATATTTTCAGATCCCGCTTTCTTGATGTGCCTTGCACTTATACTGAGGAGAACTCAGCCTTAATTGTCAAAGACTGTCTGAGACCGATGGGTACACTCAGTCTGTGTTTAAGAACTTACATCGTCAGCACTCACCAGGTGAATGACCCTGAGATGTGCTCATAACACCCAGGTTTGTGGATTTAATCCTCCTATGGGCCATTCACTTAAGAGCTGGACTTGATGATCCTTGTGTGTCCCTTTGTATTCAGAATATCCTGTGATCTGGGGTGGGGGAGAAGGGTCAGTGTTGCTTGGAAAAAAGCAGGAAAAAGCAAAAGAGTTAGTTAAATAGCGGTGACTCACTAAAGTGTTAGAACAATTTCTCCTAATATACCAATATTCTGGTTTTCAGTCCTGCTTTCGGGGGAGTTCTGAAGAAGACATCAGCCAATATGTAATTTTGTTTTCACGTTCCTGTTTGGAAACACAAAACCAAGACAAGAATAGCAACCTACTCATTACCTTACCATCCTGAGAGGAGATTGTGAAATCCTTAGTGAAAATCACGTGAGATTTCCAGGGACATTTACTACAGTGGGGATTACTGTAACACGCATATCAAACAACAAGGCCCGTGGAAAAGAAATATAGATGGACTGATTCTTGATGTTTCAGAGATGTTTATTTCCCCAGCTGCATGGCCGGGGCTCTGCCGAGGAACTGAGACAATCACGGGACCCGAGGGTCCTTTGCCCGCGCAGGGGAACACAAAACAACCAGTGGGGAACGAGGCTGACCAGGGGCAGGGAAACCCTGTGCCTCTCCCCCAGGGCCCCTCTCCCAGGACCACATGGCGGGGGGGAGACGACCCTGACAGACATTTTTTATCTTTGGAACACTCAGGAATTCCAGAGATGCTCCTAAAAGATGTGTGATACTTGATGAAGTGCACTGAGATGACGTGTGAAGATAACTATGGGCACTGGTTCCTCAGCTCTGCAAGAGCCAATAGCAACAAGATCAAGTTCTATCTGACTAGATAGAACAATTTCTTGTCAGTATAGTATTGTGAATCTTAGTTGGCCAGTACTGAGAATAATCTTCTTTTACCTTTGCATGAACAATAATTTGAGATGTACTAGAATGTACTTAGCATAAACATGGAAGACAGGACAAAAAAAGAGATGGTTTGGTTGCCCTGCTTGAAGGAAACATCCAAACGTTGCCTTCTGGTTAAGATGGATGTGCATGCTTTGGACCTAACCAAGAACCACCCTACGCTCCTCTCCTGAACATGAACTGCAGCACTTCCCTACAGAGCTGGTGCTGTGACTGCATCTCCAGACCTACAATTTGACTTTTCTCTTCCACCTTCTGTTCTTGGAGACTTTAGCATTGCCTTTGCTCTAAAAGAGCTGGTACTAAATTAATTACTTGACCACAGTTCATCAGAGAACAAGAGAGATTTCTTCAGCAGGAGCACAAGAAAGGAAGATCCCATAATCTTCCCACTTCCTTCCTGCATTTGCAAGGCCAAAAGAGAAGATGAAGCAAGTAGCCCCCTGCCCTTAGTGCAGCAGCCACTGTCTCATTAGCCCAAGTATGTTCCATCCCTCTTCTTTAAGTACAGATCTGCACTCTCAACCTCCTCACTGTTTCTTACCTCCTATTCACATTTATTATTGATATCACCTATCAATAATGCTTTCTGCTGCTTCAAGAGTTTGGCCTGTCTGCCAGATCCCAACTTTCAAGTGCTCTTTGTTTCACCTCATTATATTTTTAATGACGTATGCTTTTCTTCTCTTTTTCCCATCCTGTGCCTGTCCCCTTCCTTGCAGAGTGAGAGAGAGAAAGGTGTTGGCTGAGTAAGTGGCAAAGGGAACAATGTTGGTGCTTTAAGCAGTTGCTCCCACACTGCCCCTCAGCTTACTAACCAGTTTAGCAGCCTCTGAAAAGGTAGCAAATGCACTTGTTTAAAACCCTATTCAAGCATGGATGCTTGCTCCGAACCACCACACAAGTGAGAGTAAAACCTACTTATTTCCTGCAATTTTGCTGCAAATAGCTGTACTTGATCTTTGAAAAGACAGTTGTCTTCATCAGGTTTCCCAGCTTTATAAATTGCAATCTTCAGCTTATTTTATCTTCTTTTTGTTTTCAAAACCAGCTCATTTTATAATGGCTAAGGTAACATCCTGTTACTCAGAAGACACAGCACCAGAACAGGACTACAGCATTGAACCAGACAGACAATGCCAAACAGAGACAGGATTAGTAAATTAGTCTAGTATTTAATTTGACAGCCTTGTATAACTGAGGAACCTGATCACAAAGGATTTGCCAATGATATCAGAATAACACCAGCATACATATTTTGAGGCCATAGAGGAAGTTACTTGGCCCTTAAACTTTTAACAACTCTGTCCTGACTCCAGTCTAATACAGCATGCTGTCTCTTGTTGCCATTTCCGCTGTCTGCTGGCTCTGTTAGTCTGTTTGGGTCAAAAGACACATGTGTTATGTTTCCAGAAACCAAATCAACCAATTATGTCATTTCCCATTATTATAGTTATTTAATTGAAAAAGAGTAACAACAGAAGAAATGCAACAGGCAGACAAGATCCAACTTTCTTGCTGAGTGGAGTGAGCCTGCCATGCTGCTTCTGCCGATCTCAGCCTGTTCAGGATCTTGGTGTGATGGTCAAACTTTCCAAGCTTTGCCAGCCCATGGAAGGTAGAAATATTACAGCCACCTGTAGTCACTGGTCCTCCAAGCTCTACAAACCATATTGTGACTTCATCCACAAATTTAATTTTCAAAGTATTTATAGAAGGGTCATAATGGGATTTTAAGTGGGTGCAAGAATTAATTAGACGGGGCAGAAGTCAGAAGGAACAGGAAGGTGTTGTGAAGACACTGTAAGTATCTGAACAGAGGAGACAGAGTGTCAAGTGTTCTTATGCTGCCTGAAAGACATGCACACGTAATACAATTAAGCAGACATGCCTCAGCTGGGAAACAGTGCAGTTTGCTGGCAGGGTATCAGCAATGTGTTTATCTTTCCACTGCACATCAAGGAGCATTCCAGTTGCAATTAGAGATGTGCAGGATGCTCAGGAACAGCTGAGCTCTCTGTGAGATCCATCTTGTTCATAGTCCCTTCAGCACAGTCTGTACCCGGATCTGGAAAGGAAATACTGCAGTGCACACCATTTAATGGCTGCAGTACTGCAAAAGGATGGCTCTGCATGCTGTCTACACACTGGCTTGCCACCAGAAGCATCTGTAGGATTCAGGAAGGATAAGGTGTCCACTTTGCCATGGGAGAGCTGCAACACAGCTGACCCTTTGTTAACCTCCAATAAAGGGGCAGATAATTTATAGTCTGGTCTTGGTATCATAATCCCATGGCTTCAGGACACAGAATTATCCTGATCTCTTACTCACATGGGTAAGGCACAGCATGAGCGTGACTCGAATTGGTACCTCTGGGTGTATTATAGAATTTATAGATATGGGAACACAACATACAAGGATTTCTGTCTTATCAGATTGATGTCCTCTATGCTCATACCTTTGGAAGAGCTGTGATAATTGAGATAATCCTCATCCCTTAAAGCAGCTTTTTAAGCTGTGATTATTTTGGCAGCACAGCTCAAGTTTTATCACTCACAGAATGCAGAGGAGGAAAAAGAAAAAACACTTCTTTTTGTTCAGCTTTAACCCAAATAAGCCCAGACCACTGAAAAGAAGAAGAAACACCACTCTGTACTCATCTCTCCTCTGATTACTGTCCAGGCATTCACATTTGCCAGAAAGTACCTCTAGAATTATTTTATCACTTTGACATACTCTGAATATTCTTACTAACAAAAGGATTTCTAAAATGCAGAGTCTTTTGCTCTGCATAAGCAGCTGTCTCTAATTGTGAAGATCTAAGTCCAGAGCAAGAGCAGAACATGAGAACTTCAAAACCAAATCCAGGACATGAGTAAGTTTTCAGAACAAGAAATTTTTCCCTAGCCTTCTTTTAGATAAATCATAATAACTGAGCTTCATCTTCCTGCATTAAGTCACCTTGCTAACAAAAATATATGTGGTATCTAAGACTTGCTACTTTCTTTGAATTTCCTATTTGCTATTTTAAAATCTTTTCTGTCTGTATTTGCTGCTTTTGAGATGTATTCTCTGCCTGACAATGTGTGGGAATTCTGAGGGTCTGACTCAAGGCTGCAAATTTTCTTAGGCACACTTATGTCAGATCTTCCCGACTCCAGCCTCAAACTACTCCTGTCGTCATTAAAATAAATGTTCATGTCATGTTCAAGTCTGCCTACTCTGTGAGAAGAAGCACGCAGTGGATTTCCAACGTATCAATGTGGGGCACAAATGTGGGACACAAACCCTAAAGTAAAGGACTAAAGTGACAAATTTAGGCACTATAATAACCAGACATATTAGAGAACTTAACAGCCTTAATGTCAATGCCAGTGCACAGTGAATTCAAGATCCAAAGCCAGTATTCACAAAAATCAATGATCCAGGCAAGGGGGTGTTGTAAATTATACCTTTTTTCTTGTAGCTCTTGAACTGTGGAGTACAGAACTCCTTGAGAAACTGTAAGTCAAACTGCAGCTTGTCATGCAGCTTGCCCCTTCTTGGTATTCCACTTCATATGACACTCTTAGTGGATGAAAACCCTGGCCATGAAAGTCAGATTAGAACTAGATGGTCTTTAAGGTTCTTTCCAACCCAAACACTTCTATTATTATCTCTGCTGTGGTGAAGAGTGTGAAATCTTCTTCGTGGAGCATATAGATCAGCGCTGGACCCCAGAGGCTTCTTCTTTAGGTACTTTCCATGGATTCTTGATAAAAGAGTATTATATGTCACAACCATTTCCAGGCACATGAGGGACAAGGTAATTGGGAAGAGAGTCTGAATAAATCATGTGTAATAAATCGGGGTAAATTTTCCCTGACCAAAATGATTTTTTTCCAAGTTGAAACAGCAGTGCCTGTGAGCATGGGTAGGGTGGGATTTAAATAATTTACATCAGCTTTAGGAAAGCTTGCAGTTTCTTTAGTATCCTTGCAGCCATAATGAGGATATATGTACTGGATGAGTGCACTGTTTGGCGAGTATTAAATTTACTGGATTGTCATGCTCAAAGGTGCGGCTGTGATTCTGGATCCCATTATCAACAAAGAATGGCTTAGGAAATGAGGTTTCTTTAGCCTGAAAAAGAGAAGGCTAGGAGGAGACCCGTTTGCTGTGTTCAACTGCCTGAAGGGTAGCTATAAGGAAGACAAAATTAGGCTTTTCTCAAAGATGCAGAGCAAGGAAAAAGAGCCAACAAGAGAGATTTCAGCTAGCTACAAGGAAAAATTATTCACACAGACCCATTCTTCACAGGTTAACCACAGAGACTGTGAACTCTCCATCCATGAAGACTGCCCAGGTCAGCTGGACAAGGACCTGATCTAACAGACAGCTGGAGGTAACTTTAAAGCTAGTCTTGCTATGACAGGGGTGGTGGGTAGATGACCTCCAGAGATTCTCCACTCTACATTAGTCTATGCTTGTAAATATTTTGTGAAGCAAGAATGTAACCCAAAGAGTGCTCCTGCCCCAAAATGAAAGGTCCCAAAGCTTCTGCTCAGATAAAAGAGGGAGGCTGAGACCTGTGGGACCTGCTGAGGTGCATCCCAGAGTCCTGAGGGAATTGGCTAATATTATTGCCAAGCCATTCTTCATGATATTTGAGAAATCATGGCACTCAGGTGAAGTCCCTGGTGGCTGGAAAAAGGGAAATATTGCACCTATTTTTAAAAGGTGTAGAAAGAAGGATCCTGGGAACTACCACCCTGTCAGACTCCCCTCCGTGCCTGGGAAGATCAGCGAACAGATCCTCCTAGAAGCTGTGCTAAGGTATATGGAGAACTGGGAGGTGATTCGGGACAGCCAGCATGGCTTCATCAAGGGAAGGTCCTGCCTGACCAACCCAGTGGCCTTCTATGATGGAGTGACAAGGGAAGAGCTACAAGTGGACAAGGGAAGAGCTACAGATGTCATTTATCTGGACTTCTGAACAGACTTTCACATAGTCCCCCACAACATTCTTCCTTCTAAGTCAGAGAGAGATGGATTTGATGGGTAGACTGTGGTGAATGAGGAATTGGTTGGATGGTTGCATCCAGAGGGTGGTGGTCAATGTCAAAGTGTCTGGATGGAGACAAGTGATGTCACTCAGGGGTCTCTACGGGGACTAGGGCTAATTAATTTCTTCCTCAATGTCATGGACAGTAGGGTCAAGTGCACCTTTAGAAATTTTGCAAATGACACCAAGCTGAGTGGTGAGGTTCTCACACCTGAAGGACAGGATGCCATCCAGAGGGACCTGGACAAGCTTGGAAAGTGGGTCCATGGGAATCTCATGTGATTTAACAAGGCCAGGTGCAGCGTCCTGGTATAAATACAAGTTTGGGGATGAATAGATTCAGAAGAGCCCTGAGAAGAAGGATTTGGTGGTACTGGTAGATGAAAAGCTGGACATGACTTGGCAAAGCACACTCACAGACCAAAATGCCAAATGTATCCTGGGCTGCATCCAAAGGAGTGTGGGCAGCGGGTGAGGGATGGGATTCTGCCTCTCATTTCACTCTGTTGAGACCCCACCTACAGTTCTGCATCCAGCTCTGGGGTCCCCAGCACAGAAAAGACGTGGACCTGTTGGAGTGAGTCCAGAACAGGGACATAAAATGATCAGAGGGCTGGAACACCTCTGCTGTGAAGACAGTCTGAAAGAGCTGGGGTTGTTCAGAGAAGAGAAGGATCCAGGGAGACTTCACTGCAGTCTTTCAATACTTAGGCTTCTAAGAAAGATAGGGACACACTAATTAGAAGGGACTGTTGTGACAGGACAAAGGCTATTAGTTTTAATCTAAGAGAGGGTAGATTCAGACTAGATATAAGGAATAAATCCTTTACTATGAGAGTGGTAAAACAGTGGACCAGGTTGCCCAGAAAGGTAATAGTTGTCCCATCCCTGGAAACATTCAAAGTCAGGTTGTACTGAACAACCTGATCTAGTTGAAGATGCCCCTTCTCATTGCAGAGGATTTGGCTTGATGACCTTTAAAGGTACCTTCCAACCCAAATTCTTCTATGATCTTATGAGAGACCTCTAATGAAATGGAGACTCAGCAGGTCAGACAATGCAGTTTTCCTGGAACTGTCACTGCAGGGAGTTATTACTTTTCTCAGAGAAACATGAAGGAAGGCACACGAGTATTACTGGGTTCCCTGCCGGCTCTGTGGCTCACATGCCTGAGCACACAGAAGCAGAGATGGCTTCAGTAATATTAACCCCAACAGCAAGGAGTTGAGAAGGGTCCTTGCATAGTGGTCCACAGAAAGCAGTTTATTGCTACAACTTGTGAAGGTTTCTAGAGGCAAATGACTCTGAACATGTGACAGCTCGAGCTAAAGTACAGGGGTGTGACTAACACCAGGAGCCAACCGGGGAAGCTGAACTGGGGTACATTACCATAACCGAACACGGCATCCTGGGAGAGGCTTCTTTCCCTCACCATAACCGCTAAGCCTTTGGCACCACAGACTGTCTTACCAAGAGCTCTCTCTGTCTCTTGTACCACAGGTCAATTGGCCACAACACACGAGAGCCAGAAATACTGCTTCTTTGAAGTGATCCTCATCTCTGCTTTCTCCTCATCTCTGCCCTTATCTGTTGGGGTTCCCCCCCCTGCCATGTGGTCCCGGGGGAGGGGGACCCTGGAGTAGAGGCATGACCCATGGTGTTTCCCTACTCCCTGGCCAGTCTTGTTCCCCATTGGTTGTTTTGTGTTCCCCTGCCCGGGAAGGACCCTGGTGGTCCCGTGATTGCTACAGTTCTTCTGCTGTTCCCCAACCATGCGGCTGGAAAATAAACAGCTCTGAAAACTTCTATCAAGAATCAGTCCCTATTTCTTTCCATGGTCCTCGCTGTCCTATACATGTTGCAGAAATCCCTGCTGCAACAATGGTGGAGAATGCGGGCAGAACAATTCCCTGGAGTCCGCGACTGTGAAACAATCAAGATTTTGAAGATCCCCAAAGATTTGTGAGTAAGGAAACTTTCTGGATCTCTCTTCTTGCTTTTGTTTTGCTGTGGAGGAACCATGGAAAGACTCCTGGCTCTCCGAGCTGCAAAGGGACATTTATCTTAACTTGAGAAGATTCTTGAACAATGATATGTAAATTTTAGCTTAATTCAAGCTCAAAAAGAACTGAAACACTTCCTGGCATGGTTGTTTAAAAACTTTTTCTACGTTTCTTGGGACTTGATTCTTACCAAAGACTTTTGGAAGAATGTTTGGACACAGTTAATTTCTGAGTCAAAATATATGCCGATAGAAGAATATATTTGTGAATATTATCTAATTACGGAGACTGTTGACCAATATCAGCTGTGTCCTTGCGAAGGGAAACGTGCCTCAGAGACCGTGCGACCGCGGCCACGTGCGCCAAGTGCTCTGCAGGCGGTGGTGAGGCAGTTCCCACGCGCCGGCGGAGCAGCGCGAGCCGTGGTATGGCAGTGGAGCGAGGCATAGCGGGAGCGGCACAACCCGGTGGTGCCCACCGGGCTCCGTGCAGCGCATGGTGGAGCAAGCCCTGTGAACGCCCGACCGAGAGGGGCGGCGTGCGGGCGGCAGCTGGCGGCAATGGTGGCAGAGCGGAGCCGCGTGAAGCCCAGGCACGCACCGGGACAGAGCCGTTTGCAGGGCGCTGTGGGACCGCCGCTCGGAGGCCTGACCAAGACATGGGCGCGGCTCCAGGCAGCGTCAACGCAGCTGTGACCAGAGGCGGCGGCGCGCGGGGAGCTGAGCTGCGCGGCCCGGCCCGGCCCGTGCAGCCCCAAATGCAACCCCGAGAAGTTGAGATCCCACGGCGAGAGCACACAGGCACGAGCAGCCCCGACAGCCCCGGCAGCCCTGCAGCTCTGGCAGCTACAATGTGGGAGCGATCAAAAACAAAAATGAAAGCAAAAACACAGCAAAACAAAAAACAGCAGCGACACAGAAAAAAGAAAAAATCATTGTAGCTAAGGTTTTAGGCATAGCAAAATGGTATAACGTCAAACAAAATTATGGTTTTATAATGAGATGTGACAACAAAGAAGACATATTTGTTCATCGCATTGTCATTATGAAGAATAACCCCAAAAAATATATCCCAAGCTTAGGAGACGGAGAAGTGGTAGAGTTCAAGATTATTAAAGGAAGGAAAGGCTTGCAAGCAGCAAATGTTATTGGGCCTATTGGTATTTTTGTGAAAGGCAGTATGTATGCTGCAAATCGTAGTCATGTCAAACAATATCCCCATTGTAAGCAGCCCATACAGTCTCCCTCTCCCAATCCTACCTTTCCCTTTTATCCTATATCCTTTTATCCCCAGCGTATTCCCAGTCCGTTTTTTCACCCATGATTTCCCTCACAAGACCATGCCTTTACCAATTGTTTCCCCAAAAATCCCCTTCCAATGCCAAGTGGGGGATGACAAGGGGGGGAGAAAGAATTAACTATTGTTGTTTAGAGTTCCAACAGGTACAAATAGAAGAAACCCTCTCCTGCCTCAGTTTCCCCACAAAGCATGCTCAGAAAGTCCTTTCTCCCTTCTGCCAGCCCTAAGATGTTCCAGAGAAAAATTCTTTTTGGACATTTAGAGACTCAGGAGGGTGGCTGGTTTTCTTTTGAAATTGTTATCTTATGTTTGTCCAGTTGTTTCCAATGTTAAGTTTTAAATCTCTTTTAGTTAAAACAAAAGGGTGAAGTGTTGGGGTTCCCCCCTGCTGCCATGAGGTCCCGGGGGAGGGGGACCCTGGAGTAGAGGCAGGGCCTACGGGGTTTCCCTACTCCCTGGCCAACCTCGTTCCCCATTGGTTATTTTGTGTTCCCCTGCCCGGGAACGACCCTGGTTGTCCCGTGATTGCTCAGTTCTTCGGCAGTTCCCCGGCCATGCGGCTGGAAAAGAAACATCTCTGAAAACTTCTATCAAGAATCAGTCCCTATTTATTTCCACGGGCCTTGCTGTCCTATACATATTGCAGAAATCCCCACTGCAACACTTATGTTAAAACACTAGTCAGCTGAGTGAGAAAGACTATTGATATATAAACCTGAGGAGCAGGAAAAGGAGTTTATGGCACGCTGGTTATTCTCACTAAATGTTCTCACCTTCCAGCTGCTGTTAGTGGCCTCCCTCCCACTAATTTGCTCTTCTTACATGTGCTGTTTTGAGGCTATGACTTATAGCTCTGCCCATGTATGTGCCAGAAAGTGTCACCTGGAAGAAACTGCATTTTATGAGGATTTTATTTTCAGGAATACACAAAGTATTCCTGATATTTCTTTGGGATTGTAAGATGAGAAAAGGCATAATTTCTGGATCCCAGAAAGGCATAGCATTAATTAGGTGCCAGCTCACTCAGCTCTTGCAAGATACTTATGTGAGACATCACGTTTCAAGAAAGTTTCATAAATAAAAACTCAAGAACTTAGGTTCAGGACAGCAAAATCTTTTTTAGGCCTGGACCACCTTGTCCATTCTCTTCCTAACACAGCTCTAATATATTCCTTTCTCCAGAGAGCTTTGTTTCTCCATATTAAGGTGCAGTGAAGATAAACACTATGCAGCTGGTTGGTGAGATATGAGGTGAGGTTCTGCTCTGAGAATATCTCCAGCTTGAGATAACCAGCAAGCAAATAAGAGAAACCAGAATCACTGTCATATTGTAACACTTAATCTGTGTGTACACTTATAAGAAAAGTCTAAATCAGTTTAATCAGTATTTTCACCCCTCTATCCTATTGTCCTTTTATTTTATATGAGATTTTTCTTCCCTTGTTCCTGTCTAGTGGTCAGGTTTATTGTTTTGGGGTTTTTTGTTTTGTTTTTTTTCACTATATCTTATCACTTCAGTACTCGGCTCACCACATGAATTATTAACACTGGTTTTACACTAAATGTCCCTGCCTTGCACATAATTTGACCTTACTTACTGAAGGAGTAATTGTGAAAACATTTCAAAACACTTTACCCTCACTGCGTCGATGAAAAATATTTCTTCCCTGTGTTTGACTTACTTAAGCAAGATTCAAAACACTTTGAACATTTTATTAGCCTTTTTTTCATTACAGAATAAGAAAGAAAAAATAAAACTCTAACCTTTCTCAAAGCTAATTACATTTTTGGTTGCTAGTAATTGTCCCTGTATTTTCATACTGGCATCTATCCTTGAACACACTGGGAAAGTGAAAAAATTAAAACTTGCCTTCCACTACGCTTAAAAAATGACTTGATCATCAAGAAATATTCAGTGCAGCTTTCAAATGTGGTTTAGGAAGGAGCTATAGCTTGTATTCACCTCAGGATAATTGGAAAATGTCTCAGTTTATCATATTGGTTCTCCATTCAGCAAAATGTTTTCTTATACCTCTCCCAACCTAGTAAAATTTTAATCCTCTACTGAGCTCAGCAGGAACAATTTTAAACACCTGCTGTCTCAGTCATAATGTCCACCATCTTTCCCTTAGGGAGTGTAGTTTCATTTCCATGGGCAACTTGAAAGGTAATTCCAAAGTCTTTACTGAAAAGGTGTATGTTTACCAATGGTCTGGTTCACTTCCAGCAAAAGTAACAGGAGATGTCAGACATTTTGAAAGGCAAATGTTTGCTAACAAGAATCCATTACAGAATAAATAGTTATCAAGCAGCATAAAATATTAATCAAGTTAACAATTAGCATTACGATTATTCTGATGACCATTGAAATGTCATTTTGCTTTCTCAACGCTGATATACTCTTTCTTCCATAGTATTCTATGGCAAGGATTTTCACAGTCCAGTTAGGAATTCATGTCCTTTTTTGAGTACCATTATTTTGTTGTCGTCGCTGGATTTTGCTTAGCAGGCTGTAGCTTCCTGAGAACTCAGCGGGGTGGCTTAGGGCAATGTGACCCGGTCACATCCCATAGTCCAGTTCAGATGATCCCACGATCTTGCTCCGGCCAGCTATCAGCGTTACAACCAGTGATGGCAAAGGAGGCGAGAAGGGTCTCTCATAGGAGTTTGAGAGGACTTTAATCACATCTTGTCCCCGCAATCCCAAGAGGCAGAGAGACCTTCTGGTCCGGGTGCAGGGGGGTTTTGTCAGGGGCTCAGGGGTGGTTCCTGGGCAGGGTTGGGGTACAGGAACCAATAGGGAGAGCCCGAGGGAGTGGCCAAGGCTAAGGGCAGGGGAGAGCAGGAGGGGGAACAAAAGCAGTGGGTTAACACACTACCACATTATTTCCTCCAGTTTCAGTTCTCCTATTAGTTTTCCAAATATTTGCTGGGTCTCCCTTGTCTCCTTGCCAAAACAGCAAGTCCAGTCTTTTACCGTTTTCACTACTTGATGTATTCCTTCCTTATTGCACTTATTTCCGTGCATACCTGGACCCCCACAAGCTATTTCTGTAAAGCAGTGGGCAACACTGCAATAGGATGAGTCCCTCACTCCAGGTGAGTTCACAGCCTGTAGTTCTTCATCTTTCAGCAGTTTTTGACTGCAGAATGTGCTCGTTGCTCACTTCCAACAGCCTCCATTCACTGTGGTTTCAGAGGAGGAGGAATAGACAGAGTAGTAGTCAGACAACATCTCAGTCCTTTCTGTCTGAATGTAAATTTGGAGATTCTTCTCCTTGCAATCTGCCCTGACATGGATAGGCAAACTCTGTCAATCTTAGTTGTAATCAGATATTTCTTTTTTCTTGAGGAACCTCAGCGTGTGATTTCTTACTGTCTTACCTCATTCAATTCTGATGAAACAGGGCCTCAGCCATTTGTAACCCAGGCAATAATGACCTCTACATGCTTTTTCGGAAGTTGCATGAGCACTTAAAGAAATATCTCTTCCTATCCTCTATATGGCTTACCTTTTGCCCGTAATATAATTTACTTTATTTGTAGATAAAAAAGTAGTTACATTATCATGCTCACAACATGATAGGAAAAAAATAGTCTTAACTGAAACTGCAAACAACAATAATATTTACATATACTAAATTACCCCAATTGTAAATATTGGGCAATTATCACTAGGACTAATTGTAAAAATTCACTCTATTTTATAACTAGTCAGAATGTCACTTATGGGATACTATTTTAAGGAAATTAACTTTCCCTCTCTTACTATTACCAAATTGGAAAAAATTGCTAGTTAGAATTTAATTGTACCCAAACCAGTGTGTATGTTTTTCAGTGGTAAGCAAAGTTTGTTTAGATTCTGCTATCTGTCTCTGACACTTTGCTTTGCTTGGACTTCAGCAAGGCCTTTGACACTGTCTCCCACAGCATACTCCTATAAAAGCTGGCAGCCCATGGCTTGGACAGGAGCACTCTTCGCTGGGTCAGGAACCAGCTGGATGGCCGGGCCTAGAGAGTGATAGTGAATGGTGCTGCATCCAGCTGGCAGCCAGTCACCAGTGGTGTCCCTCAGGGATCTGTACTGGAACCAGTTTTGTTCAATATTTTTATTGATGACTTGGATGAGGGTATTGAGTCCTTCATTAGTAAATTTGCAGATGACACTAAGCTGGGAGCTTGTGTTGATCTATTGGAAGGAAGGAGGGCTCTGCAGAGAGACTTGGATCGGTTGGATGGATGGGCAGAGTCCAACAGAATGAAGTTTAGTAAGTCTAAGTGCCGAGTTCTGCATTTTGGCCACAAAAATCCCCTATAATGTTACAAACTGGGGAGAGTGTGGCTGGACAGTGTCCAGGTGGAAAGGGACCTGGGGGTGCTGGTTGATGGCCGACTGAATATGAGCTAGCAGTGTGCCTTGATGGCCAAGAAGGCCAACGGCATCCTGGCCTGCATTAGGAACTGCGTGGCCAGCAGGAGCAGGGAGGTCATTCTTCCCCTGTACTCGGCACTGGTGAGGCCACATCTTGAGTACCGTGTCCAGTTCTGGGCCCCTCAGTTTAGGAAGGATGTTGAGATGCTTGAGCGTGTCCAGAGGAGGGCAACAAGGTTGGTGAGGGGCTTGGAACACAAGCCCTGTGAGGAACCATTGAGGGAACTAGGGTTGTTTAACCTGGAGAAAAGGAGACTCAGAGGTGACCTTATTGCTCTCTACAGCTTCCTGAAAGGAGGTTGTAGACAGGTGGGGGTTGGTCTCTTCCACCAGGCAGCAACTGACAGAACAAGAGGACACTGTCTCAAGCGGCGTCAAGGAAGGTATAGGTTGGATATTAGGAAAACGTTTTTCACGGAAAGAATAATAAAGTACTGGAATGGTCTGCCCAGGGAGGTGGTAGAGTCACCATCTCTGGATGTGTTTAAAAAAAGACTAGACTTGGCACTTGGTGCCATGGTCTAGTTGAGGTGTTAGGGCATGTTAGGGTTGGACTCGATGATCTTGGAGGTCTCTTCCAACCTCGTTATTCTGTGATTCTGTGAGTGCTGCATTCTGCTGTCTTATCAGAATACATTCATTGCAAAAATGTAATAGGCTGTTTCTTAATAGACACCTTCAGTGTCTAAATTATTTCTGAATGCCTTAAAAGTCAGCGAATTAAACTGTCCAGTTCTGCCTTTTCACCAGCAAAATCAGAAAGAAAGAGGTAATACAGGACAAATAATTATCATAACAACTTTTACAGTAGAAGCTTAAAAAAATAAAGTCAATTAATTTAAATGTCAACTTATTGTCACGTTATGTTCTTAATTTTGTTTTCTTTTATTTATTTCACCTTCAAACGTCAACCTTGAATAAAAATCATTGTACAATATTAAATTATGTACTCAAATCTTCACTACAAGATAAACCTTTAGAAAGGAGCAGGTTGACAGTGCTTTACCAAATAAACCAGTATTTGAGAGTATCTCCTTCCTCTGGCATTTGATGAGTACAGGAGAGCACTTCAAGTCTGTTCAGGTTGAAAACCATTTGGGCATAAATATTTGTATGTCTGGATTGTCAATATGTGTTGGAGATAAGCCAAACTTTCTAAACTTCTTTTTTATTTGTCTTTATTTCTGTAAAAAGAAGGAGAAAGTACCAAGATACAAAACAGGCTAAAACGCAGCACTGCTCTTATAGTCACCTTAATGTGGATACAATATTGCTGTTAGCAAGAATTTTTCCTGCTATTTTCTAAGTCCGTGAGAGACTTTTCTCTCTCACAGAAGATATTCGCAGAGTTTGTAAACAATGAAACACCTGCAACCTTGGAAAAGCCTTGTTTATAGAACAGTAGAAAAATATTTTGACAATGGATGTTTTAGGATTTTAGCCAGTCACCCCCAAGGGGTGGCTGATCCTTTGTCCAATTAGACTAAGAAGAAAAAGTCTATAAGAGAGTTTGTAAAATAATTAAATAAATCAATCTTGCTGCACAATTCCTGCCTGCTGGATCTTCTCTCCTCCCTACAGCTGCGGGATACAGTATAATTACTATGGTAATATTTACTGCATTAATACCTTAATATCTCTTTGTTTTCATGAGGAAAAACATGTCCTTTCCAGCATATTGAAATGAAATGGGCAAATCCATGCCATCCACAATTCATTGACACTGGCAGAGCTGCATCCACTGACATGAGGGCTGGATTTCAGATGTAAGAGCTACATGTCACTCTTATCCAGAGTAGTAGCTGTTGCTGCCTGCTCCGAGCTGCCCTTCCCCCTCCCTGGTCAAACAAGCCAGGACTTGTTCCTGCCATGTGCTCTGAACTCCTTTGTTCCAAGCACGGCCAAACCGAAAGTAACTCAAACTCTGGAGCAGTGTCTGATTGGCCGGTCACACCGGGCCCGCCCCTAGCTCTCCCCTTTCCATTCTCCTGAATAAAAGAGGGACCTCAGAGCGGGCCCGCCCTCTTTGGCTCTGCACCCTTCTGCGAACATCTGTGTGTCTCTGTCTCTTATTGAAAGCAGGACTACATCTTAAGCCAAGAGCTGTATTTCTCCCTCTTTGCTTCTGCTGGTGGTATTGGCTTTGCAGCTACCATTTGCCGCTTTCAGAGCTACTGAAATGCTGGATTGCCCGTGCTACCTCTCTAGGCTGCTCGAGGCTTTCTGAGGCATTGAACCACGAGCGCTAGCCGGTAAAAAGCTGTGAGTATTCCACAAGTAGCAGTAGTATTATTACTGCTGATATATCACGTTTATATCAAATGTCACTGATATGTGCCAGTTCCCTGTAGATGTACATTTCCTTTTTTATGTGGGATTAATGCAGGAGACAGAGAAGATCTAGCTTATAATGTTCTTCTTTGCTCTGTTTATGTTCTTTACAAGATGTTTTTTTGGCTCACTTCTTTCCAAGTTACTAAATTGCTGTTGTTCCTATGCATTCATGCCACAATTAATAAACTTCGGTGTTACCATTCCCACATTTAATAGAGTTTTCACAGTTAATTAATACACTTCTGTGTTACTAAGCCTATTCGAATTTGATTCCAAATTCTGCTGTGAACTTTAATGAGCTTAGCAGGCAGGATCCTGCAGGGAAAGTTGGCAGGGCACCACATGGAACCCTGTGTTTGTTTGACTCTGGTAAGTCACTTCTCCATCTCTCACCCAACATCTGCCCATCTAGCATAGTCAGCGAGCAAATCCTTTGCCTGTCACGGCCACTGCCAGCAGTGCACTGCTGGAGCTGGCAATTACTGGAAAGCTGAATCAGGGCTTAGAACTGTGCTAAGACTTTGCCATAAAAACAGGCAGTTTAGCAATGATAAAGGAGTAGGTGGGGAAAGGACTCAGTGCTAGAGGTTCTCCTTCTTAACAGAGTGCCCCACCTCCCTCCCATGGATAGGTCAATGGTCAATATCATAGGATGTTTAAAGATAAAGTTTGCCTTTCAGGGAGCTGCCCTGAAAGTGGGTATGAACCCAGCGGGTACCCTCATGCCTACATGTGCTTTGGATCCACATCACTGCCTTAAACATGAATGGAACATCCTCTCAAAATGACATATGGTACCCAGTCAGTCTCTGTGAACCATCTTTGTTTCACCTTTTTTGCACCACTGAAATGTTCAATGTTGATGCAGGTTTTGTCTTTAAATAATAGTTTCACTGTATGCCTCTGTATTCCAGACAGAGAGGGAGACTGAGAAAGAGGCAGCAGATTTTACTCTCTGAACATAAATGCTCTGAACACCTCAGAAATGCATTATTTAAGCTGTGATTTGATAGCAATCACTGTCAGTTACCCAAATCCAATATAAACTCATTTTCTGTTCTTTTCTTCCTTTTTTTTTTTTTTATCTTCTCTTTTTAGCAGCCCTGGCACAAAAGACTAGAAGTGAAATATTAACAAGAATCTTGTGCCAGAAAAGCTCAACTCAAGAGAGTGTGCTGGGTAATCAAATTTTAATTTCCCAAGTTTCTATCATATCATATGATACTTGGTCAATCAGCAACACTCAAACCAGTAGTCTGCTTTGCATCAACAAGGAAATTTAAACTGCTTCTTTAATGTTAAAAGGAGAAATAATTTGCCTGATTTAACTGACAAGTGACAAGTTCATCAGTATGCAGTGGACAAAGATGACGATTTGTAAATCCCCTGTGAAACGTGATTTTCACACGAGTTCTAGGGAAGTTGTTGATGTGGTCAAAAGCTCCAGGTTTTGTTCTCATTACACTTTCTAGTTAAGTCTTATTTTAGTTATGCCTAAGCTTATTGTGGTTTTATCATTCAGACACGATTTTGCTGTATCAAAATATGCTTAGACAACACAGTAACAAATTGGCTCCTGGCAGGACTAGTACACCTACTGGTGTAGGACTGAATTCTAAGCTTTTGTGAAAAATTGTTATACTCAGCTATGATGGTCTAAAATAAACCTGGAGACAAATTTGGATCCACAATAATAACAGTGTTCTGTAGCTAATAAAGGTTATAAAATATGAAAAGTGCATATTATCAAATGCATATCAGAATTTATTGATTCCCAGTTAAGACAATTTAAACACAGCACCAGCTTTGGTGATAGTGGATCAGTGATATTTTTGGCACTGAAGATGGGGAAGTCAAGCTAAGATGGAAGTCTGCTATCTCATTCTTGAAAACCCCATTCTTTCTCTCCCATCTTCCTAAATGAAGCACTTGAATCTTTGCTTGGCTGTAGGCCAACTCTGTTCTACAAAGTAGAGTGGTCTACTATAATGTGTCCTAGAAGTGACAGGGACCTTCAGGATTAATGAGAACAATGACATGGGAAAGAATGGCAGTGGAATATTGGACTCACTGCAGTATTGCACAGGTATGACCCAGGAGACAATATGCATGTCCTGGAGCAATGGTGTAACTGGGTTTGGCTGAGATGAACTTACAGAGGTAAATTCTTCTGTAACAACCTGTGTGGGGATTTGCCTTTGGGATTAAAACAGCGCGGATAACACAGCGGTGTTTTGGCTGTTTGCTGAGCACCTCTTGTACAGTATCAAGGTTTTCTCACCCTCTTCCCCCACCCTCCAAAGTAGGAAGGTTGGGACTGAGCAACAGGCTGGGAGGAAACATATCAAGGAGGGCTACCCCGAACTGACTAAAGAGTTATTCCATGCCATATGACATCATATTCAGCCATAACTCATGGTAAAGAGAAGGAAGCAGAAATTTCAGAGTTATGGCATTTGTCTTTCCAAGCACCTGTTAGGCAAGCTAAGGCCCTTCTTACTAGGAAACAGCTGAACATCTCCCTACCAATGGGAAATAGTGAATTAATTCACTATTTTTGCTATACTTGCACACACAGTTTTGCTTTTCTTAATAAACTATCCTTATCTGGATTCACAAGTCTCTTTGCCTTCCATCAATTTTCATCCAGCCCCCATCCCTTCCAAGACAGGAGTGACGGAAAGTCAGGGTTTTTGGCTGCTGTCCGGGGTCACCCCATCACAACTGGCCTTATTGAATGGCAAAGTTATGGCTGTTATCAGAGGAAGAACCCATTGGGCAAGAGCAGGGGACCTTGCACGTTCTCTTCTACATAACATATCTTATATAATGTTTCTAAATTTGATTTTCTTTTTTTTTTCCAAATACAGTGGCTGGGGTTGGGAGCCAATTTAAGACAACCACATCAGGGGTCTGCTTCTTAATGTCCACTGGGTTCTCACTGTAATTGGTGGTGATCTATGGGCCCTGCTCAATCCCCCAAACATGGATACCCCTTGCCATGTAAGAGGCAATGATGTACCTTGCCTGGTCTCTGACTGCTGGTACAGAAGAGCCACAGGTATGTTGTGGGTCTGATGTTTTATCTGCCAGCCCCATTTGCCTCTGCTATCTCAATCACCTCCATACCTACCTGAGAGTGTCTGAATATTGCCACTACCCAATGCGAGCAGCGGGGGAGATCCTATTAGCTCACCCTAAAGTCAATTGTCTGAGCAGATGAATTGCTCTCTGGGCTCTGTTGGCTGAGCTGACCAGATGAGCCAGGCAAGGGGATGCCTACAGATGGGTGTCTGACGGCACTTGGGACAGTCAAAGGTACCCAGGACTACCCAAGAACCTATGACACAGAACTTCTAAGAGTACATGACTCTTGGAAATGGCAGCTGGAGGAAAAGCAGGGTGCACTAAGTGTCTTGTCCCACTGGAGATGACATTCAAGCAACAGAAGCGTGTCTGCTAAATCTTGACCAACCACAGTGGAGTCTTAGACACCAAAAGTGGCAGCAAGCATCTATTTGTAAATACTTACAATTAGGAGTATTAAAATGAATCCCACCTGGTAAAGGCAGGATAACTGTGCCCAGGATGGGTGGGTGGCCACTGCCATTCCACGTGCAGTTCTGCTCCATTTCCAGCTGCTGCTCCAGGCAAGCACCACCATCCCACGGGTTCTGTGCAGCAGCTGCCAGCCCTAGGAAGACGGCTCAGCTATCTGTGGGCGTTGCAAATAACACTTGACACCTCTGAATAGGCAACTGACTCAAGCCTCAAGATTCATTCAAGCAGTTTATCAAACAAAAAAGGAAACTCCACCAGTGATGTGTTATGAAATGCTATGCTTAGAATCTGCATAATTGCAAATAATAGAGCTAAAATGCTTTTTTACTGTGTTTGGTGTGATGCACTAAAATGGAGTCATCATATAATCATCAATAACTAAAGGAAAACATCTATTGTACAAAACCTGAGAGTTATAAGTGATGCTAAAAAAGCCAACAAAAAATTCCACCATAAAGAAGAAAACGAAATGAAACCTACTGTGAACTTCAGAAAAAAACCTAGAAGCAAACTGGCTGATCTCATGAAGCAGGTAAACTAGATCTGTGATGGAGGGATATTAAATTGATTATATGAGAAAACAGACTGACAGCTCTCTGAGTCTTTGACCTCTTCCATTTTGGTCTCAATAACTTGCCTAATTTTCATTAGAACATGTAGTTTTGGCAGTATTAGTTAGATTCCAACAAAGAAGTTTTTTAACAAAGATTTCTCCATGAAAATTTTCGCTATGATCTACCAGGGCTTCATTCAGTGCAAATTGTCATTAAGTTCTTTTTTTACAGAGCAGGGCACACTGGTCAGCTGCACTTGTCCAGGTTCATTCCCTCCTGGCATTATTGATAAACTGGTTACATCATAACATAAGCATTTACATGATAGTTAGGTGTTGTCTTTTTTATGTGTGATGGTGTGATGTTCACTGTGCAAACATAGCTATTATACCTTTCCTAAATTAATAATCTTTTTTTTTTTTTTTCTTTGCCTGGGACATCTGTCATAGTTTTTGAAGTTGATGACCCTCAGATGTTTATCATATCCTCACAGCTAACATATAGAAATGATTGCTTGAACTCTCCAAATTAAAGTGCAAACTGAACCAGATTCATAGAAATCAACGGTGATTGTTCCAGTCTAAGACACCTCTGCCAAGAGGAGAATGGATTTCTTTTACTTTAAGAAGAGTACGAACCCCACATATTCAGCTTCTATGTCTTGGTGGGCACAGCAATGAAGAGGTGAACAGTGCTAGCAAAGTTCTGCTGTAGAAGTCTGTGAGTACATGACTACATCTTAGGTTCTGTGATAGCAATTCATACATTTCCTGGAAAAACTCAATTCTTTTTTAACTGTTAATGCATGACAACTGGAAAAAATAAAAGTCATAGACTCTGGAAATCTAGAAGATCACAAAATCTTAATTAAAAGCAGAGATGTGGATCTTCAGAGAATAAGTTGGTAAATTTCATCAGTATAGAGTCATAGAATCATAGAATTTTTTGGTTTGAAAATACCTCTAAATATCATCAAGTCCAACTCTTAATCCAGCACTGCCAAACCCACCATGAAACCATGTCCCTACATACCATGTATTTTAAATACCTGCAGGGATGGTGACTCAACTACAACTGTTGGCAACTGTTCCAATGTTTGACAACCTTTTAGGTGAAGAAATCTTTCACTATACCAAATCTAAACCTCCCCTAGTGCTACTTGAGGCCATTTCCTCTTGTCATGCCACTTGTTAACTGGGAGAAGACACCGACCCTCACCTGGATACAGACTCCTTTCAGGGAGTTGTAGTGAGCAATAAGGTCATCCCTGAGCCTCCTTTTCTCCAGGCTACATAACCCCAGCTCCTTCAGCTGCTCCTCATCAGACTTGTGCTCCAGCTGAGTTCCCCTTCTCTGGACCTGCTCCAGCACCTCAATCTCTTTCTTGTTGTGAGGGGCCCAAAACTGGATACAGCACTCAAGATGTGGCCTCGCCAGTGCCCAGCACAGATGGACAATCACCACCCTGGTCCTGCTGGCCACACTACTGCTGGCACAGAATGCCAGGAGGCCACCGGCCTCCTTACCCACCTGGGCACATACCAGCTTACGCTTGGCCACTGTCAGCCAGCACCCCCAGGGCCTTTCCTGCTGGACAGCTTTCCAGCCACTCTGTCCCCAGCCTGGAGCACTGCATGTGGTTGTTGTGACCCAAGGACAGGAGGAATATATCCATGGAATTACACTAATTTACATCAGTTGATGATCTGCCTGATGGAGTCTAGTAATCTTTCACCAGTGGTAAGCAAAAATGGTGCTAAATGTAACTAAAAAATGCAGATGGGCATTTTCTTTATATTTAAAGAGAATTTAAAAAGATTGTTACAATTGCAACTGCAATCATTGCCTTGTGTTTTCCTTTGCAAATCCATCTGCTTTTTCTTACCTTATAACCCTTATAAAATTTATAACCCTTATAACCCTTATAACTTTTATAACCCTTATAAGCCAACTGGAAATCTTATCTTTCAGGGCTTCTATTTCTACCTACAAGCATATTTTCAGCCATATTTGAAAACAAAGTAAGATGATGTAGTATTACTGTACCAAATATTACTGTATCCCGCAGCTGTAGGGAGGAGAGGAGAGATCCAAGAGGCAGGAATTGTGCAGCAAGATTGATTAATTATTTTACACACGCTTTTATAGACTTTTTTCTTCATGGTCTAATTGGACAAAGGATCAGCCACCCCCTGGGTGGATTGGCTAGAAATCCTAAATATCCATTGTCAAAATATTTTTCTACTGTACCATAAACATAGTTCTACAAGGTCGCAGGTACTCATAGTTCATAGACTTCTGCTAATCTCTTCATGAAAGAGAAAAGTATCCCATGGGCTTAGAAAGAAGCAAGAATATTCTTGCTAGCAGCAATATTATATCCACAATTCCCCCTTTTTGTTTTACTAGATAACAATTTTACTAGGTATTAATCTTAAATAGAAATTTACATCAGTTATTAATTCTAGATATAGCTTTAAGGGCTTTACTCCATAACAAGAATTTTAAAGTTCAGTCTCTGCTTGTGGAAGGACCATCCGCCTGATGGTTGACATCCTGGTCATCATCAGAAAAGTCATTAGGCTGATGATCTACATTCTGGTTGCCATTTGGATGGTTGGCATTTTGGTCATCATTTGGAGGTTGCCTGTTCTGCGTCTGGTGCCGTAGGTCAGGGCGAACACATTTTGCAAGTAGCCATCGTACCCCAGTATCTGTGGAAATGCAAGCATACCCACGACCCCAAATGATAAGCTCATGCGAGCCTTCCCACTGGTTAGTGAGTAAATTCCGTACTCAGACTTTTGCCCGGGGCAGTTGTGTCTCACCTGCAGACTGCAATGAGAGAAAATGATTCAGAATAACAGGATTATTTGAATTTTGTGGTACTGCAAGGTGATTAATTGTATACAAAGCTTTTTCTAGTCAGCTACAGTAACCAAATTCAAAGGTTCCTGTGAGAACCATTGAAAAGCCATGATAACAGCCCTTAATTCAACTAACTGAGCAGAGCCTGACTCCGATTGGTGTGTTAGTCAACCACTGCAAAGGCAGTGTAGGATACTGTGCATCCTTACGCACAGTGACCCCTGCTAAAAATTTGTCCCAATCCGTACCCCCCAAGCTGCCAACACGTCCCATCCCCAAAGGGAAGTGGTAGTAACATAAGGCCTAATTGTAGCTGTGGGCCCCTCTGAGTCCTTCACCACCACAGGCCGTTCGCTTAAATAGCTCTGTGTGGTTCCTCCTACTCCTGCGATGGCCAATCCCACAGGGGCTAAAGGCCATGAGGGAGGCCATGCAGAGGAGATGATAGTTACATCAGCACCCGTATCAATCAAACCTCGAAGCTGAGTCTGGGGCAGACGGGCGTTCAGCAGGATCAGGGTACATGTCATCTGTGGCCTTTGGTCAGAGATGTCTGCAGTCCAGAAGGCCTGCAGAAGTCACGTAGATCCACTGCCGCTATCTTCGTGAATTGGTTGTTCTATCCTGGGGACACAAAACTTAAAAGGCAGTAATTTAGCAAGGCAGGTCTTTTCAGGAATAGTTACAGGGGGTTTTTGCGTGGAGACCATAGCGCAAATCTGGCCTTTAAAGTCAGTGTCAATAACTCCTGAGTGCACCAAGATTCCTTGATGGGTAACGTCAGGTTTTCCCACCAGCATTGCACTGGATCCCTGGGCTAAGGGTCCATATGCATCCAAGGGAACCTTATAAATACCGCTGGAGTCTAAGACGACTGCGGCTGTGGTGTGGATGTCAAAACCGTCTGATCCCTGGGTGCTGTCTCTAGGGTGGCTGGGTAGGCCTGTGCCTGTACCTGTGCCACTCTCTGGGGGAGAGACTGCATCGGAGAGCAATTCCCCCTCCTTGCATCCTGGCGGAAGTTTCCTGACAAAGGCCAACCATTGGCATGAGTCAGAGATCTACAATAGTCCGAGCAATGCCCTGGCCTGCCACACCTCTTGCACTGGGGGATCGGTGTGTTCTCTTTTTGGCTCGGCTTAGGCCGTTTATGTTTTCTCGCGTGTTTGGGTTGCTTTGGTTCACGATCAGAAGATGCGTGAACAGGCTGCAGGAATGCAGCCAAAGCAGACCTTTTCTGGTTTCCTTATCTCACCTTAGAACAGGCCTCGACCATGTCTGCAACATCAGGTTCTCCTTGTAAGGCATCTATGATTTTTCTGCACTCTTCACCTGTGTTGCCTTTCACTAACTGCTTTAACAACAAGAGCCTTAACCCATCATCATCAACCTGCTTCTCGAGAGAAGCAGCAACTTTTTCTACAAAAGAGAGGTATGACTCTGATCTCCCTAGAACTATTTCAGTATATCGCTTTCTAGGCACAGACAACTCTATGGTTTTCAACAGGGCAGCCATGCCAACCTGTTGAGCTTGCTGCAGGACGCTAGAAGACAAAGTACCCTGTAGGCTGGGATCAGAGAAGGGACCAGTCCCCCTAAGAGCATCTGTTCCCGCTGTCCATCTAGGATCGGCAGCAGGGAGCTGCATATTCCCTAATGCAGCCTTGTCAGCTAGCTTTCTCCAGGTTTTCTCAAAAAGTGTAAATTGTATAGGTTGAAATAGAATTTGACCTATGTGTCTGATATCGAATGGAGCTAGCAAATGTGTATTTATCACCCTTATTATTTGCACAACCTCAGCAGAACCGAGCCCATGTTGTGCCACCTTGGATTGCAGATCCTGTGTAACCTTTCAAGCAATCACCTCATGCTTATCACGCTGACCTGAATTTAGGAGAGCCTTATACACTGGGAAAGCTTGGATCTCCCATTTCAGTGAGTCACTACCATCCTGAACTACTGGAACAGCCTCAGGATGCAGTGCAACAGCTTCTTGATTACTCCCAGAATCCTCAAATCTGTTTGGCATCCCAAGTGTTTCCAATAACTTCCAGTCACCCTCCTCCAAAGCCTGCATCTTAACTGACTCCAAGGAACGATTGTAGTTGGACGCACTGTCACAGTGCAGTCCGGAAAGGTCCAAGGGTGAGACCGAAGCAGCCTTTTCTTTCTCCACCCAGCTATGGCAGCTTTACGCCCTGGGGCCAAAACCTCCTCTGTCTCACTGCCTGACGAGGAATCATTGGGTAAAGGCAACTTTGAGGTGCCGTGAGCAAACAGAGGTGGGCAGGGAGGAATGAGCTGACCAGAATAGAAACTGACAGCAGAGGCTGCAGTCGGCTGTGCCGTGGTTTGAACTGCAGCCTCTTTTTGGGATGCAGTCTCAGCTGTTTTCGACCAACCCGGCACTGGAGCTGCCGCAGCCGTCTCCTGTGCTGCTGCAGCAGCGCCTAGAGCCACTGCCACCTCCTGCCCTGTGGTCGCCCCCGGGGCCGCTGTCGGCCAGGGCATGGCCGCCACGGCTGCTGTTTCTGTCTCTGGTCTCGGCTTTGCTGGCAGCTGGAGCGCTGGCACTGCGCCGGTGGGTAACGCCGGGACCGGTGCCAGCACTGCCGCGGGTTCCTGGTTCGGAGCCGCGTCTCTTGTGGGGGGCACGGACGGCGCGGTGTGCACAGCTGCAGCACACCCCACGCTGCAGGGTGCCTCTGGCAGCTGCAGCAGCTGCCTTTGCAAGCTGAGCAGTTCCAATAGCTGCCATGATATGTTTGGCAGCTCTGTCGACAAAGGCAGATGCTGTATTAGAAGGTCGATTGCTCGGTTCTGCTTTTCCACAGCACTGTCCGGCGCTGCGGAGGGCGGAGATCTGCACCCGGGCATTCTCAGAGGGGCAGGTGCGTGTGCAGCACTGTCTGGAGCTATGCTGGCCAAAAAGGTCCATCCAGGCATCCTCAGCACAGCAGGCGCCTGTGCAAATGGGCTAGGAGCCACCATGGAGGTCCAGGAGGTGAGACCTCCAATCCTTGACCCCGGAAAAGCGGTAGCCGCCGCTGAGTTGAATGGCAGGGCAGGCTGTGCACTCTCCTGCTGCCCCGACACCCCTGCCAATTGCTCTGCCAGCGTGGGGTCCTCGGGTGGTGTGGGGTCTTGCGGCAGTGCAGGGTGACCTGGTGCAGGTTCCCGGGCATTCTCTGCCCATGGAGCCGGGGGGTATTTTTTGGATCCACCACCACATGGCCCTGGAGCCAGGTCAGTGGGGTCCCCTTTGTATATCTCTCCTTCACTCGCCACTGAAACAGGCGAGCCAGCTCTGCTGCCACAGTCCAGGTCTATCAGCAGATTAAATAAAAATCAGCAATAATCCCACCACTGCCAGATCCCCAGATGGAAGCTCGCGCTGGATTGTACAGCTAAGATCCTGCCACAGCCCAAAATCCAGGGCGGTGTCTCTGTCCAGGGAAATGCCATGCACGGCAGCCCAGTTTAATAACTCACAAAGTGAGCTCTCAGGAATGGAGGTGTGCATTATACTGAAAACACCTTTCCAGACCATTAACACAGCACTGGTTTTTAAACTGCTGTTCACCATTTTCTCAGTCCCGTCGGACATCCTGGTGCAGGGGGGGAAGGGAACAGCATACCTCTAGAGAAACATGGCTTGGCTCACAGCATGCAGGATCACATCACAGCGCAGATCATGTCGGGGTCACCAAATATTACTGTACCAAATATTACCTGCAGCTGTAGGGAGGAGAGGAGAGATCCAAGAGGCAGGAATTGTGCAGCAGGATTGATTGATTTAATTATTTTACACACTCTTTTATAGACTTTTTTCTTCATAGTCTAATTGGACAAAGGATCAGCCACCCCCTGGGTGGATTGGCTAGAAATCCTAAATATCCATTGTCAAAATATTTTTCTACTGTACCATAAACATAGTTCTACAAGGTCACAGGTGTTCATAGTTTATAGAACTTCTGCTAATCTCTTCATGAGAGAGAAAAGTATCCCACAGGCTTAGAAAGAAGCAAGAAAATTCTTGCTAGCAGCAATATTATATCCACAATGTAGTGATCCGTCATTGTAACTCCTAGCTAATATTAACACCACTATTACAGATTGTTCCTAATTAAGAGGGAAGACTAATTATTTGAGTAAGCCACAGAAGACAAAAAAAAAAGCAGAGGGAAAAAATCTAGTTAAATTTAGAAACTACTTGTACTTTCTAAAGAAAACAAGAAAGCAGACAAACAATTGAGGCCAGTGGTGACTAAAAGTGAGGACTCTCCTTTCTACCTTGCAACTGCGATACCAGGTCTCAGTACAAGGTGCTTTAAAAATAACTGTGATGAAAAATGACTAAAACCTCTGTCTGTAAAAAAACCCTCACAGAAATACAAGGAGCTTTCACCAATACGCAGCAGATTCTCAGAAATCTGATTTTTTAGAAATACTGAGAAAGCTCCCTGTTTAAAACGTAATTATGGGAAGAATGTATGTTTGTACAAAGGATTTTGGCCTCAGAAAGATGCATCTAATTGAGCTGGAGTTGTGAATAAAGCAGGAGAAGCAAGGTATTCCTCACAAGAGGAGGTTGATAGCAAACAACAATCATGTCTATCATTTGTTCTCTTAATCTTGGAAACTCAGTAAAGAATAGAAGCCATGATGGATTAGACTACCTGTTTGCCACTATCCTGCTTGAAAAGACAGCAACAGATAATTATTTATTCCAAATGTTTTCTGTGTTGCTTTTGAGGCAGAAAGTTCATTACCATGACTCCAAGTGTATTTATTTATTCAAATACCGTTCATAAAGCATCAAAGTTAGCTTTTTCACGTTGTGACCATGTGAACACTGAAACAGTCAACCCTACAAGGAGATTGAAGTCCCATAACCTGCTTTTTGCCTGACTTCATGATTGACACTCTTCAGCTGTCTGAGAAACTCTTCTTTCACTTAAGAAGAGATAACGAATATATTTTAAAAAATAACAATCAGGTTTTCCCATGGCAGATTTTGAGCTTTTGATGAAAACTTGAAAATACTTTGACTATGAAATGTCATATTGGTATACTCTTGGTTGATCCAGGAATCACAGCTTATAAAGAAGAAAAGGGATCTGAGACACAGAATTCATGAGTCAAAGACACAGCCAAGCAGCCATGTGTGAGCTGAAGCTGGAAACCCAAAATAGTTTGAGTCTGAGCTTCCTCAGGAGACACTTTCACGAACATTTGATTGAATGATCCTTTTTTCCTTTGAAACAGCCTCAGGAGATTGTTTATTTATTCATTTAAATTTTTTTGTTCACATTGGGTGAAGTGCTGACCAGAGAGGCTATAGATATACACACTCATCCATTGCAGGCCAGCATGACTTTCTCAGTGGAACTGGTCATTTAGACATGACATGTATTTCCTTCCACTAACTCTCTAAACCATTCAATTAATTTTTTAAAAGCAGAATTTATTTGTGCTTTCTTTTGCTGCATCATATTTTATTGATCTAAAACCTCACTATTTTTTCTTACCTTTTCCAATTTTAATAGATCCCAAATACCAAGGGGATACCAGCTCAGTTCTTAAAGTGGTTTTTATTAATGTATAATTCTGTGGAGACTTTTTGGTTGTAAATTACCTTAAGAAATTTTTATTCCCTGATGTTTTTCCTCCCAAGCGGCCTCTTCACCTGTATTGAGAAAAAAAAAAAAAAAAAAAAAAAAAAAAAAAAAAAAAAAAAGCTAGTGTTGCTGTTCAGTAAAGCTGCTCTTAAATCACAGCCTTTCTGTCTCAGAGCCTGGGGGTTTTGTGTTATGGCTGATTTTTTGGCCAAAGTGTTACTTCTGACATGGGCTACCAGGGCAGATTTAGTGGCGATTTTTGGAAAGTGAGAGCAAATGGAAAAGTAGGCATTTCAGTGCTGTGGTATAAAGAAATGAGACTAGAGAGTTAGAGGGAGAAAATCACATTGTAGGTGTGATCTAGCTCTGAAAAATAAGGGCAAAACAATCCCTAGTTACTAAAATAGTTTCTTGTGAGGTTTAAGTCTTCAGGAACTGGTGCTGTCTTCTATGTTGTATTCTTGGTTACTAGTCAGCATTCACGTTTGATTAGAGCAGTGTTTCAGAAGATTAAAAATCAAATTAATGCACTAGCTCTCACATTTTAAATGGATCCGGATGCAGAGCTTTGGAAGGAGAAAGCTGGATTTCTTACATGGTGCCAAACAGGGAAAGCAGCAGATGAATTCCTGTATGGGTGTACCAACCCACTGGATATCACACCTTAGCACCCAGCTGGTGTGCAGGTTTGGCACATGAAACTTCTCTACCCTAAAGTTATGAAATGCAAAAAGCAATTTGCATTGAAAGGAATCAGCTTCCCTTACTTGGAGATGTGACTCTTCCCCTGAGAGTGAAGATGCCTGCTTTAGGGTGGGCACATCACATGCATGTAGCTATAGTCACATAAAATGGATTTTACTGGTTGGTATAATGTAACTTAGAATCCATAAAACACCACAGCAGGACATCTCAGCCATTTTGTTCAGAGACACACAAAATGATGCTATTTCCTAATTTTCTTCCTTCTGTATGGTTTTGTGGCAGACTATCTTTCTAATATATCAGTATTTATGAAATGCTCAGTTCTGAGTCCCAAGTAACTTAATTTCCTACAGAATATATAAATTGGAGATCACTCTTTCTGTATAAATAACTCATGCAGGCATTATTATGTTACCAGAAAGAGCTCAAAGAAACTAACAGGACAGAGTTTTGAAAGCAAGGTAGAGAACATTAGTATATAGCTCACCAACACTTAGGGATTGAAAAGAATCTCTGCCTTAATTGCTTGAAAATAAATTTCCAATTAATTAAGGAAAAAAAAAATAGAAGATGAGCTAAATAAGGATTCTCAATTCATAATCCTGAAAATTGAAATTAAATCTCAGTCATTAAACTCATGTAATGTCTCTGCACCTAATTATGATTTCCCCAGAATTCCTCTTAAATTTATATTTTAAATTATCTGAACTTAATGGCCCTTTTATAATTGGAGAAGATGTAAACTTAGCCGCAGCCCCATGCATTGGACCAGTCCTCAGTGACGAAACTACGAGTCCATGACCAGTGTGAGTAATAAAGGAACACTGTGCTGAACACAGTGGGGGAGAATGTTAACACCTGGAAGACCACTAAAGGTGTAGTTGGGTATATATACATATAGGTATATGCAAGATATCCTCTTTTACTTCCTTTTCAAATACTTCATCTATGATGATTACAATATCCAAGGGGAAAAAAAAAAGAGAAAAAGAGAAAGAGAAAGAGAGAAAAAGAGAAAGAGAGAAAAGAAAGGAAAAGGAAAAAAGATATAGAGAAAGAGAGAAAAATTTAAAAAAAGAAAGAAAAAATAAAAATAAAAATAAAAATAATTTTCCTAAGACTTTTTTTTCCAAACTATCTTTATTATTAAAAGAATAGCATCTTACCTTACTAATTTTGTCTAACTTTCCCTGAAAATTTAATGAAATAAGCATATTATTCATGGAAATGGACCTAAGAAGGAACCTCATGTATGCAGCATGCTGGGGACTGAAGTTCTGAGCTGTATAAAACTCATGTGCACAACTGTCAAAGCTGTATCACCTGACCAGAAGAGCTTTTGTGTAGCCCAAACTCGTTTAAGGGGGAGAAAATCAGCAGCTAAAGGCAGGACACAGCAATGACTTAATTTCTTATCTGCAAAATTAACTTGGAAGTCTGTTCCTTCCTCAGCTCCTCAACACACCTGGTAGGCATTTCATGAATGTCAGACCCACTAATATTTCATTACCTTCTCAAACTCATCCTTAAAAATTCATGTCTAACATCCCTCTGGATAAATCCGTTTAACAATGGAGATTACTTGGCAAACTTGGGAAACTTGTCATAGGACTGTATTAGCCTATTAAAAATTAAAAATTAGCCCTGTGAATTAGGTAACTTCAGGCCCATGTTGATGCTTTGTGTGTAAATTTAGGGCTCCATGAAAAGCAAGAAGGGCAAGGGATGGAGAGAAAACCCTGCAATATCTAAAGGCAGCAAAACAAAGTGCAAATGTGGAATCACAAAGGATTTTGTTTACTATTGAGAGATTCTAGCAGGATTTGTGGTCCCAACAAGACAGCTGCCTGTAGGATAAATGATCCTAGAGACACAGCTGTTTTGGGTGAGAAGAACGAAAAATAGTAGCAAGGTAACCACAGTGAAAAAATACAGAGCACAGGAAAGCGGAGCCCAAACTAAGATTTTCGAAGGAGCAAAGTAAAGCAAGAGCATAGTTCCTGTTTGGTTCTGTAGGTGGTTTATTGCCCCTGTGGTGAGACATGAAGATACTTAAAAGCGGTGCAAAGTAAGAGATAAAAAATCTTGTTAGGATGTCCACAAGAGACAGTGAAAATACAATCTCTACACCTATAGGAACAACCCCAGGAAGAGCTTGGTCAAGATGAAAGGGCAGGAATCGGTGTCTACAGGGCACTCTGCTGTCCCATCACTGCTGGTGGAGCTTTCAGGTTTCAAATCTTAGTGCCATTTGCCTTCAGTTCAGCTGCTTGGAACATGAATGGGTCACCTAATCTATTCCAGATACATCCCAGCTCACATTTCATAAACCTTCTTTTCCAGCTCTGGGAGTATTAAAGCATAGTCCCGGAAGTGATGTTCTTGCAAAGGGGTGCTTACAGCTTCCTCTGTGACCTGATAAAACCTATCAGCTGGCCAGTTTGAATATGGACAATTTTTTAAGCCACTTAAAATTGTGACTGCCTCTGTGATCCACACTAAAGAATAGACAAACCCTGGGCAGAGCTCTCTCTCGTTTCTGGCGCTGGGACAGGTGGCTGCGGGCCCTGTGTGGGGGCCAGCAGGCCCGGCCCAGGCCCTGTTTGGGCCAGGCCAGGCCGGGCCACGGCCATCCTGGGGCCGACGGACCTGTTCCACCCGCGGAACCTCCCACCCACCCCCCCAGCCCTGCTGTGGGCAGCCGGAGTGGCCCGGCTCCCCCTCTCCAGTGTGGCCAAGATTCAGCTGAAGCTGCACCGCTGTCCGGCAAAAGATCGTGTGACCAACAGCAATAAGCAAAATTCCAGCTGCAAGGCCCGACTGAGATTAAGCCTTTTAGTGCTGTGAAGAGCTGAAAACCTGAAGGAGAAGAAAGAGGAGATGCTTAAAGCTGAAATTCTGTTGTAAAACTATGATGTATCAGAGTACCCACTGTAATTTCATGAAGGCATGGGGGGTGGAGCATTCAACTTGTACTTGTGAGCAAAAGCACCTGCACTGAGATCGGCAGATGCTGAAGCAGCTGTAATTTGATGAGAAGTTTGAACAGGGAGAGATGGAAGCAATGAAGACTTTTGCTCCAAATGGAAAAGGAGAAGACCTCAGTTCCTAGAGATGCTCCCAGAGATAGTCCTAAAGATGAAGATGAGGAGGACCCTTTACTCCCAGGGAAGGAGGAGGGCCTCTGTTCTTAGAGATGAAATGCTCCCAGAGATGGGTGAAGAGAACTTTTGTTTCTGAACAGCTCAACCTTAAAATTGCACCCCAGAAGCTCAAGATTGGACCCTCGAAAGCAGTTGTGGGAAAAGCTGCAAGTCGGGGGAGGGGGACTCTCACACGATGCGAGCAGAGAACCAACCTGGGCGGCTGTCTCGTTGTGATAGTTTCTCCATAGCACGAGCAAGAGAGACTCCTCTTCCTAAATGAACTAAACAAGGTTATTGTGGAAGTGGCAAACAGACTGAACATCTCAAGGGTTGCCTTTTTACGTTGTCAGTGGGAGAAGGGAGGAAGGTGGGGAGAGGAGAAGAGTTCTGAAGGTGTGGTATGATTTTATTTTTTTTCTTTTTCCCTCTTTTAGGTCTGTTAATAAATTTCTTTATATTCTTTCAAGTTTGGTGCCTGCTTTGCATTTCTCCTAATTCTTATCTAACAGAAGGTAAATAATAATGAGTATTTTGGACCAAACCACTACACTAAATTGGGTGTTTCCACCCAGTTACAAACTGAACCCGCTACAATGTGCCCTGGGTATGTCTGACATCAAGGTACAGTAAAAACCTTGAAAAACCAAAAGAAAGCACTCCACTACTCCCTTTTCTTCCTGATGCAAATGCCCATCATGTAAAATTTTGTTAATGGTGGTAAGTTCATACGGAATGAGCAATGAGAACAGTTTGTCCTTTCCATATTTCTGAGTCCAAAGTTATTGCTACTTGTCCATTTCAGCTGGCTGCTGTTTAGAGCTAAAGCAAGAATTGGTACTAGTGGTAAACTGCAAGTGAGCAGCATAGAAATGGAAAAGCAGTTGCTCTCTCAACAGAGTGGGAAGATGTCAAGCCATTTTAATACGTTATTCTGGATTCTGATTATGTTTCTCAAGTGTGGAGCAGTATTTTATGCTTGACAATAACAGAGGTTGCAAAAGGATTCGGGAGGGCTCTAATAAAATCTTTAATCTGTTGATGGAAGAATTTAATTAGCCAGTATCATTAACATCATTTGTACAATTCCATGCCTTTGTCTCCATCCAGACAAAGCCATGTCTGCATTACTACTTCTGCTTTTACTACTTAGAAAGGCTTAAAGCTGGCCTTTCCATGAGTTCCCTGTGGGTGTTCTCACAAGTAGTGGATTTAACACAGTACCTGACACTGTACTACAGCCAGTAAATCCATGGTAAGTTACTTCAGTGTTCAGTGGATTGTAATATGTTTGATTGAAGATGGGAAATTATACCCCTCAGGCTGAGGCATGGGTCTGGAGTGCCATTAGTTGCTCATCATTTTCTTACACAAATCAGGAAGGAAATAGGTGAGACTCACAAATTTGAGATGGGGAACTTTGTAAGATGTCAAAGAGCTTCTCAGTAAATCAGTGGGTGGAGCTTAATTAACCACAGTGATGGATGGTTTCAGATTGAAAAGCCTTTGTAGCTGTGTGTGTGATCTTTTCTACAGAGCAGGATACTTCCACAGAGCTCAATTCAATAAACTGAAGATGCAGTTTGGGTTAACTATAGACTTGAAAGGTTTAGTTGCAGCGTAAGACTTTCTTTGCAGACATCAGGTTCTACCCATGTCTTTTTAATGAACACCATGGCCAGAGAAGACAATAGGATGAGAGGATATATCAAAAGCAAATGCTACTGAACAGTATTAAACACTCACCAGAATATTCATTCCAGAACTAAACCACAGTCTCCTGGTTAAAGCCTTTGTCCTGGTTAGAGCACATTTTGGAATTTGTTTACATTTCTGCATTTTCAAACTGAGGCATCTTTTATGGTTTAGGAGCAGAAGAGTTTTGTCAGATGCCTGGCCTGATTCTACAACTTTCTGTAGATCTTCAAGGAAGTGTAGAGGGACTGCACTCCTCATGAAGGTGGTGTAGTTAAACTCTCATCATAAGACAGGATGAATTAGGGTCACAGTGAATTTGCTAGATCTCACAGCAAGACTTTCTTTTGACTCTCAGCTGCCTGGCAGAAAGGCTTGCTGATGAAAGCAGAGGTCAGAACTTCACAGATGGGTATCAGTGAAGATCAATTCTTTTTCTTTCAGACACTTATCTTTAAACACAAACAGAATTTTTGAGTGTCATAAGATCAGCTTAACTACAGTCCATATAACCACAGGTACAGTGCACTGTGCTTCTCACCCTTTTTTTCTCATTTCTTTAAATTCCTGCAGGGTAGTAGAATATTTATCCCAAAGCAGTTGTAGGTTGTTTACTTCTAGATGTGTATTTCTGCAGTTTCTGGCCGTATTTTAGTTTGGAATCCATTTCTAACTGCATGCTTGCAGATAAAATTCTTGATGAGTTATTTTTTTCTGTTTTACTCAATAGAATGCAGTATATACCTATTGTGAAGCACAGGATAGCAGTCTGTGGTTTTCTTTTACTACACTCAGGAAAAAATCCTCAGCAAAATGGGTATAATTTCCTGCCTTTTTTTTTTTTAGCAGGTGGAGACCTGCAGCATCTACCTTGGAGTACCTGAACAGAGAGAGGGGAAAACAGTAGATTTGAAAGATTGTGTAGAACATGTGCAAGTCAGATGCCATACAAAAAACTCAATTTCTGTTGCACAGTGCAAATTTCTTAATGGGGTTCAACCACTGTTTGCACTCCTGAAGTTATCCATTGACACAAATTAATGTTTTGTACACAGACATTGACTCACTGTGGTGAAGGAAGCCTGCTGAAATCCATGAAAGCTCTAGAATCTGTAACAGGGGACAGAGCCTTGTCTTTTTAACTCCTTTGTGATTTCCAGACTGACTAGATACCAGCATCTACTTTAAAAATAAAGCCTGTTTTCTCCTTAATTTACTTCTTCTCTCCCAACAAAGGATGCAGTATCTTTAGTTAGGGCCAGAGGAAAACAACATTCCTTTTCCCTTTTCAAAACTTCTCATATAATCACAGAATTCTCTTGTCAGGTTTTGCATGCTAGCTCAAAGAGAGCCCAGAGGTCTAGCCGCAACCTGACTGCACTACGGCAGCACAGACACACACAAAAGCGCAGGCAGACGAGGGTGCGTCCCTCACCCCAGGGAGCCGTCCCTGAGCTGATGGGAAGGCACGCAGGCACAGGAGGAGAAGTGAGAGAGAAGGGACTCTCCATATAAGTTCCACACAGAAGGTTTACTTACACGAAAGAATGAGGGGAGGAGACAGAGAACCAAGGATCAGAGGCTGTCCAGGGATTTTTATAGTGGGGATAGGAAAGGCGGGGATAAGGGATACAGCCAATGGGATACTTGACAGGAGGCGGGGCTGAGGCCAAGGGAACCAATGGAAATAACACAAAGGATGGATTTAGGGAAGGAACCAATGGGGTGTTGAGTACACAGAACTTTCTAGAATTAATACATAGTAACTTAGGGGAAATGAATATTAACAAACTTATACATAAAATAAGGAGGCAAAACCATGAACCTATCACATAAAAATATGTAAATTGCGGAACTGGGGGATTATGGGCTCTCATCCTAACCACGGAGTGAGGCATTATGCTTTGGTGCCTGACCACCACAGCTTGGTGTCTGTTGGATCATCAAGGGTCAGGGTGGCTGCAGCCACTTGCACCGCTGCATTCTCTGGAATGGAAGGGACCTTAAAAATCATCTTGTTCCAAACCCCCTGCCAAGGGCAGGGGCACCTTCCACTAGGCCAGGTTGCTCAGGGTCCCATCCAACCTGGCCTTGAGCATTTACAGGGATGGGGCAGCTCAAAGTTCTCTGGGCAACCTGTTCCAGTGCCTCACCACTCTCACAGTAAAGAATTCCTTCCTAATATCTCATCTAAGCCTATTCCCTTTCAGTTTGAAGCCATTCCCCTTTGTTCTGTCACTACATTCTCTTGTAAATAGTCTCTCTCCAGTCTCAAAGGAGTGATTGCCATTCCAGAAGTCTGACTGCAGCAAACAGTTGAATCCGTAAATCTGTATCAATATGTATGTTAGACATAGGGGAAGAGAAGGCTTTTTTAAATTTTTTTTTCTTTTTCCAGTGGCAGCATGTTTGTGACTCATGAATTTTGTTTGGTAGAATTGCTTTCATAATTTAACCTTGCCAAAAGTGGCTGTGCCTCTTAGTAGTTTTTCATTATAAAAGATCCTCTGTGTCGCCCCTAGATAGTCTCAAGCCAATAAAAAGAAACTGATTATTACATTTTTTTTCTCAAATGGAAGAAAAAATACCCAATGTGCTGTAATAATAATGGCAATAATAAAAGATACTGACAATACTTAGAGATCAGCTGAATAAACCCACTGACTGCACTGTTTTTGGGGGTGGATTTTCATACCCCTTCTTGATAACACTATTGGAGTGTAATGTATTCTGCCTTCCAGATGACACATTACTTTTAACTTTCATGTACAATATAGGCTAATAACATCTCATGGCTTTTCAATTGGAAGTTGTTCTTTGATAAACTGACAGCAATATGTGCACTCCTGCAAGATATTATTTTTGGAACAATGGAGAGAGAGTTGGAAATTCTACAATTAGTGGCAAATTTTCAGTGGCAATCATTGTATATTGCCAGTACTGAAATCAATAGGAGAATTCTAGAAATAATGTTCTATTCTGCGTGTGAAAAGACTGTGACCTATCATTAACACCTTCAGGCAAATAAGTGATGATTTAGGGCACCTAACAAAAGTTCATTTGTCTCTTAGGCTTTCGAAAATGAGGACAGGAATTGTAATAACAACAGTGTGGAAATTTTTGAGCACATGAGAGATTTGAGATTAAAATTTCCTGTTGGAGTATTTTTTTACTGTACTATTGCTCTTAAGTTGTACTTTGAAGTTACATCAAGGGCATCCAGAGTGTGCAGATAAGCAGTATCTGTCAAGTCCTAATACTAAAAAATGAATCACAGAAATATGCTGTTACTTAGAACAGATGTTTTAATACTACCATTATAAACTTGAAGAATTAGAGCCACTCAAATTAATAAATGTCAATAAAAAATGCCATTGAGATCATGAACTTCAGCATAAAAATGAAATATACAGATAAACACTTTTTAGTTGTATTCTAGCCATTATCTCACACTGTTAATCAGAGCATGGGCCAGTTAATATTCTTCCCTTCTGCTAAAAATGAGTCCAGTGTCCAAAAAGGAGGGATGACAAAGCCAAACATTTGGCCTATCAGTTCCTTCCAAGTGGTCAATAAAGTTAATTTGGGACATTTTGGTGTCACAGACATCCAATACTTTACATCTTCTAACAAAAGGTTCCATGTCAATATTTTGACCAGATAAATCTCTCTATGTTCCTTCCACCAGTCTGTAAAGGGGGAATGTCCTTGTCAACCAGGTGTCTCCATCTGTTTGGGATGTCTTTCTCTCTCTATTTCATGCATGCTTTTAAATTCTGCTGTGTGGATCTTCAGCACTACAGATATCCTGTCAATAACTCTGAATGAGTTTCTCTGATTCAACTCCTCCATTTCATACCTATAAATTGTATCTCACATTATCTTGCTTTTCTCCTACAACAGGCTGGATAGAAAGAGTATCAAGCCATTAGGTAATTTCCAAGGTACATTAATCATCTTACCAGGGTGTAAGAACAATCTCACAAGTGCCAATATTCAAAGCTCAGTGTTGTGCTTGGAGGTGTCCCAGTGCTCTTGAGGAAGGTCAAATAACATGCAATAATATAAATGAGAATGCTTTTCACTGAACAATTATTTTCCATAATGCTCCATAAAAGAAAAACGCAGAAATAGATACCCTGAGTCCAAAGACGATTTTTTGAATCAGAATGTCAGAAGCAGACGTACCAATCTGTTCAGCAAACACAAGTGAAGTCCTTTTAGAGGTACCCTTCAAACAGTAGCTTTTATAATAAATGGATTTGAAATCAGACTCAAGTCAGAGTTAAGACTCTCTTCAGAGTCAAGAAAAGAAAGCTTCATCAGTTTGCATCAAATTCACAGTATGAATCTTGTGGTGATCTCAGTGGTGGGACAGGTAAAAGTCTCATATGATAAAACTGAAGCCACATTTCCTCTCTGTGATTTGGCTGCCCCAGCTTAACACCAGTAACCTATGCTCTGCCAGCACAGCTGCAGAGGAATCCTTTCACTCTTGAGGTGCAAACCCCAGTGTTAATCAGGCCAGCATGGGGGCCAAAACATCAGCTGCCCCCAGATACTGCTCAGCAATGGGAGAATTCCCTTCCTATGGAAGATTCTTTGGACTGGGATGCAGGTTAAGAACCCAAACCCATCTCTCCTGATTCCCTCCCTGGGTGGAAAAATACTTCAGGTATCTCTGAAGTTCTCTTCTGGCCAGAATTTTCTCTCACCTAGGGCCCAAGTTGTGGGCAAAGACACAGACGTTCTTCTTTTTTTCGCCTTCAGGCATATTTCAGCTTTTTTCCTTTTTTTAAGAGTTCATCCATCAAAACACCGACAATCATAGATGTGACTATCTTGGCAAGTCTGTGTGATCATTACAAAAGGGGAGTGGGAGATGATGATGACAGCTGTGTTTTTTGGAGAGAGGGACAGGAATTTTAGATCTCATTTGATTTTTCACTTTTACTGGCTTTTGCAAATGGCAGGAAGATTGCAACATCTTCATTCCCAGAACAATATCAATTCTGTAAAGCCTCAAATTTCACAGAATTACTTTTGAATTCAGATACCGTTCCCAGTCACTATACAAAGGATATTAATGCTGGGATTAAACTACAGAATGACATCAACCAAATTAATTTTCTCCCCTTCCATGTCCTGTATCTTGTCTGAAGTATGAAAGAAAATTAATTTCCTATGGAGGGGGAATGGCTGAGAGAAATATTGAAGCAATTAATTACTGTAGATTTTGTTCTTCTTGACCAAGACATTTATATTTTCTTAACACTTAATTGATGCTGAGTTCTTAAGTAACGGAATAAGGAGAAGCTGAAGTGATATGTAGAATTGGATTACACTCCCCTTCTTCCTCCACATCATCTGGGATGCTTGCTCACATTTTAAAAAAAGAGTTTCATAAAGTTAAAACTTATGGAGTATAATATGTAGATCCTTGAGAAATAGGTGCTGATTGTACTCGGACATCAATGAAAGATGGAGCATGCTGAAAACACCAAATGCATATTAAAAATGTAATAAATAATGGTTGAAAACTATGACTGACTTTTAAATTATAGCCAAGAAATATTAGATCTTCAAAGGGTCCTCATGAAATTTCCTTTGTTACCAATTACATATTGAAATTAGAATTTAACATTTCAATATTTCCTTCCCAATGCTGTCAGCACATCAAAATAAAGGCACCTTATGTCATTTTCTTTCACAGCTGATTTTTCCTTTTATCACATGACCATCAGACGTGCAGTATGCATATGCATGCTTGGATTTGTACATATCTGGATTCTTCATGCTGGAAAGAACAGCAACACCTCAATTCTTATCCAGCCATTGTAAACCACTGTCATCAAGCAGCCCTCCACAGCCAGTGGTATTACAGCCCTTGGTTTAATAGCTGACTGACCCTTCATGTCTGGTGAAGCAGAAACCTGTAGTCAAACTCATCCAAACATGGAGATTAGTAGCAACTCTCAGTGTTTCACTTCACAGGACACCATGGAATTCCTATAAAAGGATCGTATCCTCTGCGGAGAGGATAAGATAACCCATTGTCAACTCTTTTCTCCCAGCAAGACTCCCAGTTTAGAGAAGATGATTAATAGTTATCTGTAATCTCTACAGCTGTGTATTTTGAGGATAATAAACCCTCATCCTGGATAAACCTCTGTGGGAAGCATAACAAGACCAGATCTCACCTGTATCTTACCACACGGGTATGAAACCCAGAACCTGGATTGTTAACAAGCTGTGGTCCTTTGTTAATCAGTTCTGAACCCACTCAACTGCTGCAGCGCTGGTAGGATAAGGATGGCTGTGGTAACTGCTCAAGGCTGTGTAAAACCAAGTTTTAGGCAATCATACCTTTTGAGACACTTTCCAAGCTTTCTAATCTCTGATTTTGCTACCAGAAATTTCTTGGCATTTCTGTTGGCAGGTACAGGTTGTAGGAAGATGCAGAATATTACAAAGCTTCCTTTGCAATAACATCAGTATTACTACCCATGGTCCACAGACAGAAAGCTCAATATCAGCTGAGCAAAGCTACATTTTCAAAAAGTGTCCTACATTCTTGGATACCCTGAGCAGCATGCTGAAGTCCCCAAACTGTGTTTAGAGCTGGCATGATGCAGGGGTGATTGACATATGTGAAGAAACAGGCATGCAATGACAGGCACCAAAAATCAGAAGTTAGTTCCAAAATGTCTACTCAATAGCACCAGCTTTAAGGTCAGATAAGAAGTGCATGGAAGAGTTAAAATGCAAGGTTAATGTGGGTGCTCACTGCCGTGCTTAATGCACAGAGTGCTATTTCTGGTGGTGGTCTTTCCCTTCCAAACAAGAATTATTGAAAGAGACATTCCAGTCTTGACAGATGCTTAATTAGATATGAAACTCTGCTGAAGTTAAAGACAGACTGGGTGTTTAAGCAGATAAATACACTGAGTTAATTCTAACAATAGCAGCAACATATTTCAGTATTGGAAAGTGCAAAGAGAATACCTAATAAAAAGTAAAGGATTTAGAAGAAACTTCACTGACAGGTTTATACACTATGATTTTTCCTTATCAGAATCATTTATAGAAATTGACAGTGCTCTTACAGATATCTAGTATTTTATCCACATTTAGTGCAGGTTTTGTGTTCAGTTTCTGTCTATGCAGTTTCAAGCCCAAGGTTCCCCTTTGAATTCTGGTGATAAAGTTCAAAGTGATTCTGATCTAACTTTCAAGGTGTCAGTTAAAACTTACATTGAAGTCATAACTTTTGGTTTGACAATCTTAAAAATAAACTTTTCTGACCAACTCCGTGCACTGTCTGCTCAGGTCTATTTCCAGTTGTTAAAATGTCCCCGATCTTGGTCTTATCATACTTAGGTCTTGATCTCACTGCCTGCAGGTAAGAGATCTACTGCTGTGGTTTCTAAACATCCAGTGGGGCTGACAGGTATCACATGGGACCTCTGGCAGACCTGGGTGCTTTTGGAACAGGAGCTGGAAGACTTTTCTAATGATGCTTGACTACCCTGTTTAGACAATCAAATTTCACTCTTTGTGAAGTGGAGCAGAATAAATAATCTCCCCCACAGAGGGAAGATTCACTTATGAGTTCTTAATTTTGGTTAAACCATGAGGGGTATGGTTTCTGCCTAGGCACTGATGGTGAGACATTAGTGAAGGCAAATCACCATAACCATCACTCAGAATTGATATTCTGATCCAATAAAAATGAGCAAATTTTGCTGTTGAAGGCTCCTTTTCTCTGCACCCATACTGTGATTTACCAGGTATGATGTATAGGAGCTGAACCATTTATACCAGAACACAGAAATGATGTTACTGCTGCAAGTATCTCATTAAACCATGCACGTACTCTGATGAAAAATAGCTTTTGCAAAATCACATACACAGGCCACTCTGTCAGGATCATGGGTAATCCTAGGAACACTCAATAATCACTGGCAGGATTTTGCTTTATAATTTACAAATATGCCCTTGGGAATTCTAGCTATACCACACAATGGCTCTACTTCAGGAAGGGTCACAAGGCATTTGTGACATTGCTCACAATCCTTCCTGCCTCTTTGAATTTAAAAATGAAAGAGCTGAAAAAAACCCCACAGGTTCAAAGCTATAACTGTCACATGGGAACTCTCCTGGAATCTCCCCTCCCCTGGCCCACAGCTTGCCTAATGCCATTTTATGATGTTTAAATGAAGTACCAACAGCATATTAAATATAGATATTGAGGATTTTGTGTTTTCCAAGGAAACACCTGGAAACAACTGGAATGTTGAGTCCCAAAAAGATGTTTCTAACACTTCAGTGAAAGAGAAGGAGGATCAGCAGCTCTCCAGGCAATGCCACCAACAGGGCCCAGTTTTTTGTTTGATGTTGGTGTTATAAACACGCATTCACCTTTTTTTTAATAGGAAATTATTTTTTAGTTTCAAGGGGAGCTTTGGTTTAAATTCCTTATTTGGTACATATGGAAGAGCTGCCTAAAGCACTAGGCAGGAACTTGTGACATTTCTATAAAAACCCAAGTGCAATCAATAACTAGATATTGAGGTCAGAAAAGTAGCTACTGAGAAAGTTCAGTTAGTTACTGTAGTTTGCACAAAGAAACCACTTTTCATTTAAACCTGCAGACTTAACGATAGATGCTGGTGAAGGGCTATAGGGATGACATGATGTCAAAATAAAAATAAATTGTCAGTATAAATCCAGGGAGACATTGTCACAATATCAGCTTGAAACAAAATGACACCAATGCAAATTTTATAAGAAACAACTTTAAGATGTCAAGACACTGGTAAATTGATGTCAGTTCAGGTCTGCAGGGAGACTGTTAGGATTAAAAAAGAAAAACCTAAACAAACTAAAAAGCATTTCCAGAGTAATGGCTATAATAGGAGTTTCTAATTTTGTCAGTTAAAGTAGAAGTTAGTTGTAGCAAGGTGCAACATGCAGATACCATGATTACGATGTCAGCAAAAAACCCCAAAAACACACAAAAAACCAAAAGCAAATATTGATAAAAACATAATACACACTTGATAAATGTTACATTGTTTGTACAGTTAGACACTGACATTTCCAGTTTAGACTGCTTCTATATTTAAATCCATAAGCTCTGATGCTAGTTCAGTTAACTAACAAGAAATCTGGAAGCTTCTTCGTGCTATACAAACCTCCTGTAGCTTTTCACTCATGCAGTGTGCAACAGAATTTATGGTAAGTTGAACAGATCAGATAGACAGCAGGAGCAGAGCTTGACTCTTCCAGTCTCTCATTATCAGGCTTTGCTGGATCTCCTTGTCATTGTTTCACGTCCTGTAATTCAGTATATCCTGGTAAATCTGAGCCTAAGCCCACTAGTGACCAAGAAGGCTCAGAAACACAAACTGGTTTATTTTGAAAGTCTTACAGTGTTTTCTAGGAGTGTTTTTAAGCACAGTTTTTGAGCAGTGGGATGTTGGGGGCAGTTGTGAGAACACTTAATGCCTGGCATCTCCTGAAGTTATTTACATTCAGGCAAAAGTGGGTGGAATTCTGCCATGTGAAAGCAACATTTGTGAATGTGTAAATGACTGCACAGCACTTTTGGAGCAGTCACAACCAGGGCCCTGCGGTTCTGCCATGTGCAGCACTAACCTTTACCATGCTCTGCTTTCCCTGCACACAATAACAGCAGATCCTTGTCAGGGGGTGGTTACACAAGACAGTGCATATGCTTCCAGGCTCCCAGTCCCAGATCAAAAATACATGGCATGTAGCTCAGAGCTATCTATACTCATTCCCCATTCTAAATTGATTTGAAATACTTTAGGGTATACATCTGCCTCTGAAGACTTTTTGGCATAAATCCTGCATTTTAGGCCCCAGCTACTTTAAAATAGAAACTATTATGCCATTAGGACCAAAGTGAATCAGGTTCCAAGTGCATGAAGTTCTGATAGACCACAGGTGCTCTATTTATCATCAAAGTGAGACCTGTTGAAATTAAGTATGTTCTGCAACCCCATTTTAGGTGTCTGTTCAGCTGTACAAACCTAAATAATAACAGAACCCACAGGCAATAATAATAATTACACCTTTGAAATCATTAATTCCTGAGTTTGTGTTTAGAAGCTGACTGAAAATATCACAGGGCCAGATTTCAACACCTTCCATGCTGGAGCATATCTGAAGTGAAACCATTGACGTCAGTGGAACGATTCCAGATTTATAGCTGCCAAGTTATACACATCTCCGTATGTGTCACTTTATGTTAGTTATTTAATGCAGTGATTTGCATACCATAAGCAATTTACATAGAACCAAAATTTGCATAGGACAGCATGGAGCCACACCAACATGCCCAAAGGAGGTGACGAGGGTAGGGCATCTGGAAGCTGGGGTGAAGGTGTCAGTGGCTGTGTGCAGTGGGAGATGAGGGTCTGTGGCTGATTTGGGGGCTGATGGTTTGACTACATCAATTAAACTGAGAGATACTGTGCCTTTCCCCTGCCACCCTTGTGCATAGAAGTTGTGCCTAAAGGTGCCACTGTCGCAACCTCCTGCATTTCCTACCCAGGGCACAGCTGGTGGGAGTGGGGACTGGAGGTTGACACAGCAGGAAGGGCGGACGAGGAAGTAGGAGGGATGCTGGCCATATTTTCTGGTGAAAACATCACTTGGTGGCTAAGAGTTGCAGTGCCAAGTTAAATTTGCACCCAGATGAGAGCAGGCTTTTATGAAATACACATGTGAAAGATATAATGAAAAATACATGGACTTGCTAAGCCCACAGATGTACTCTAGGGTAAATGGAATGAGAATTTAGCTAAGATTGACATGAATTGACATAAAGGAAATGGTCATAATGAAACCCTGGGATTATTAACAAAATCTTAGCTACTCCCTGCTCAAAGCACAAAACTCAGGTACTGATCCCTTGACCCCTTTCTAAAAATTGCAAATCTAGTCTGGAGGAACTATAAGAATTTTACTTGGAAACTCAGTTTGCATCATTAATATCCTTGGTCTTCCAGGACAAAAGTAATATTTTCCTCCTCAGAAGTCTCTCTGAGATTAATTGCCAACTGGCATTTTCCATGCATACACATCCACTCAGCACCATCTGGGGTCCTTGAAGGGCAAACTGAGGAAAAGTGCAACCCTGCCAGGTTCTCTGGCTCCCTGGGTGCTCAATGCCTGCTAATGCCTACATTTTTAGCAAGAAATTCCTGCTTCTGTGCAAATCTAAATTGCTGGCTCTTAGCAGCTTGGATTCTACAGAACTTTGTAGGACCCATCCTTCTCTCTAAATGTCCTTAGTGGCTTTGAGGACACTTGTTGAACATGTAGCCCTGCAGCCACACTCATTTCAAGCCCCAGTTAAGGTAGTTGATCACTGTGAGAAGCAGAAGAGCAGCCCTGGAATCATGCTTCAACCTTGAGAGATTCAATCCCAACCACTTTCCCACACACTTTTGATGTTGGTTGTTTTGCTGGCACCCAGGAGAGTTTTCTTTTCCAGACATCCTAATGTCAGGACTTAATCAGAATGCAGAGATGCTGCCTGTTTCAAAGGCTTAGTAACCAGACCACTTCTGTTAGGAGAGGTGGGGTGTCTGCAGTGCAACATCTCCAAAAAATAAAACGTCACATAAGGAAGTTAGCTTAGTGATACTGTGGGATCCCAGCTTGCTTTTCCCCAAAATATATATAGTTTGTATAAAGAAAAATGTGGTGTATCCTTAAACTCCATCTTCCTTGGGGACAGAGGTGTGTTCTTCACTCATTTTAACTAGAAAAATTGGTTCACTTGCAGCAAAACCTAGGCAGGCAACAGTTTAATTTGCACTTTTAACAAAGACTAAGTGTTCATTCATAAAGCAGCCCAAGTGGCAGAGATGCAGTCACAACATCTCTGCTGCAGGTCCTCTGCTCAGGTCCAGCCTGTCTGCCATTGATTCAGAGGGTTGAACTAAATTCAGTAGGCTCCAGATTTTAGCTAGACTTGCTAGTCTTTGCTAGGAACATTTATTACCTTCATTTCTTTTTTGGCCTACCTCTAGACAATTTGCATTTTTTGGGGAAGAAAAAATAAAGGACACTTTTTCTAGCTGAAGACAGGGCTTTTCAGTGCAACTCCTTTCCAGAAATGGTTAAAGGGGAAAATTCAGTTTTTGCAAACTGCTCCTGCAGCAATATGAGGTTATCTATTATTATTATTATTATTATTCATAATGAATAAACTGAGGTTATTTAGCTTTATAAACAAAAGTGGAGCTCACCTGTCAAAAGTGGGCTTTCAGTAACTGTCATGAGTGAATGGCTGTGATGATAGACAGATATCAAATGGTCAGTTCTGTTTCTCCCACTGAGATCTAGATCAGTTAGCCAGCCTGTTAGTGATAATCATTCCTAAGCAAACAAACAAACCTCAAACAAAACCCAAGCACATTTTTTTTGCATCAAAACCTATATTTAACTTTAAATGGGTGGTTGGCTGCAGTTTCTGCTCTTTCTTTGTTATTCTGCTTCTCTATGTTTGTCTCCATTATCATGTGCTGTTGCATTTATTAAAGTTCTTTTCTTAAGGAAATATTTCTAATCACAAAAAAACTCCTTCTGATGTAGCAAGTTAAATTAAAGCCACTCACAATACTTCAGGTAGTATAGTGGCATTGGTTCTCATAAACCCTCTCTTTTTGGTTTGGTCACAGTTCTGCTCCAAGGCACCTGAAATATCATTTCAATACTTCTAAAGATAAATCGAGTTCTGTCAATAAACTGAAAATTGCTGACCTTGTCTTGTTCATCAATTTAGGCATTGAAAAAAGTCTGCCTCCTGGGATTGGCAGTGCTTTTCCATCTGAAGTGAAAAATGCTAAGCCTGCCATATTTAATGACAGGCCCGGGAGGGTTAATGAAAGAACAGAAGTGACATTTCACCTTGACTTGCAGCTGCCCTATAACATTGCCTAGGGGTCCAGCTAAGTGTTAGCTCCATCTGAGCAGTACAAGGCAGGAGTAAAGACCTATAGAGAATTCTAACAGGATATCCTCGATTGCCCTGGCTCTTGCCCTGGTTGCCTTTGTGTGTGTATGTGTGTGTGTTTGTGTTTGTGTGAAATCTGTAACCTATGAAGCCCCAGGGATTTTTGTCTTCATTGTTTACAAAAGCTCTGGAAATGCCGAAAAACTGAGCAAGAAAGAAATGCTGCAATGAATGACTAAATCATCTTCTAGCTTATGCCTGGACTCTACCAACATTTCAGAATTTACTTTTGTTATTGATAGCTTCATTTTTATAAGCTAAACATTGATGATTAGTCTAGACTGGTAATTACAAGCTATCTTTTTACACAGAGGCTTGGATTAAAAGCTTTTGTGGTTTCATGGACTCTGGTTTGTGTGAATGTCAATTTGATCCTTTTAGCATGTTTATGCTAAGTATCAACAGGCTCCTGGGATTCGTGGAAGTGCAGTGCTGAACCTCTCAGACGCTCAGCAACAGCTGGGGTGCCGCTTCCGTTTGAAAGGCTTTCTTCTCTCCTCACTAATGGAGGATCAAAAGTCATCCCTTCAATTAAAAACTAAAGAAAGAATCTCATTCTTTGGCATTTTATGTCTAATTAAGGATTTTAGTGGGGAATGTACAGCAGTGCTTGCTGATTAATTTATCAAACACAAAAATCCCCCTTTCCTCTACCAGTCCAATTAGCCAGGCATTTTATATGGCTGGGAGATTGAAACGCTGCTACTACATGGAAACCAGAGGCTCTTTGCATTTGAAATTGTGTGGTAAAGAGACTGGAAAATTTCTCATCTAATACTGTGCATATTTAGGGCCTGATCTTGTGAATTATTGAAAATCCCTACTAAAAAATGCATGGTCTTCTGAAGGTCCATTCCTGTGTGATATTCAATACCCTGAATACACGGGAGCATCAGGGAGAAGCCGAGGATGCTGAATGTTTTGGAAAATAGAGTGTTTACTGCATAAAATGCCCAAAAGGAAGCATAGCTGCTGCTCAGATGATCTCAAGCACTGTGGAGCATAATTCACATGTTAGCTGCTGCCTTCTTACCTTGTGCTGAGATCTCTATGCATTTCAGAAGCTGGGATTGATCTCTCCTTCCACAAGCCACCTGTCAGAAACAATGTGGAAATATATTATCAATCATTTGTCATTCCCCTCTAACACAAGGATCATGAATCACAGTTTGTCAGCTCATGTCCCTTGCCATACATCAGAAGAGGTTATTATCATCACACTTTTCCTCTGCTGAGAGCAGGCATGTGAGCCACAGCATCCAGACTATTCTCCCAGTTGCATGAGTGTCTCTCAGGAATGCACTAGGAACATATTACCTCTCATATGTTCTTTATTTGCTTATCGTCCCTCTCAGGGTAGTATTTGGTGAATGGATTTGTGTTGCGGTATATTTTTGCTTTGTTCTTTTTTTATTTTATTTTATTCTGATATTTAATGATTTTGTTGTTATTGCTACTGTCTTATTTTATTTATTTTGAAGAACTATCTTGTTTCATTTTTGTTATGGAAGGTAAGAATATGCTTGGTTTTTCAAATGTATTTGAACAGCTCTGGAGCATGGGGATGATCAATAGACCTAGCCTTGAGTAAGGAATCAGTGGTAAACTGCACAGCTCTGAGCTGGGAGATGCTGTGGCTGCACTTGGGTGGATGGACGAGATCATATCCAAACATCTTGGAGTGCGGGCCTTAGCATGTTTACATCAAGAGTGTGCCATTAAAACAAGTCTCCTCATTCTTTCCACTTAATGCCCTTTGGCTTGCATTGGGCAGAGCTCTGAAGCTATGACTTGGGTTCCTTCCAAGTCAAATTAGATTGGAAGATGTGTATCCCAGTTCTGATGGTACTCCTGGGACATGCTGGCCCTGACCTGCCCCAGACGGTGCCTCTCACATCCCTGCCCATGGGTGCCAAACCCCCTTTTGGTCCAGCCTGAGGAGGTCAGTCGGTTCCCTGTGGTCCTTCCCAGCCATCCCAGGCTCTGTCTGACCTGATTTCCCATCACCAGGCCTTATCCTAGCTCCTGTGGTAGCTAACCTTGGCTAAGGGCTCCCTCACTGCCCTTCTTCCTTGGGACAGGGGGATAAACGGGATGAGAAAGCTCATGGTTCAAGACACAGGCAAAGAGGGGATGGGGGCTGTGCTCAGTCCCTTTCAGCCCCTCTGGGTTGCTCCTCCCTGTGCCCCCAGCTTGGCTGAAGGGCTCAGCTGTGTCTTAACACAGTCCCACCCTGCTCCTGCCTGGCACATGACCACTCCAGTGCCAAGGAGCCCCTGCCCCAGCACAGCACCACCTTTCTCTGCCAGGCCTGTTCCTGTGGGCCCACGTCATGGTAACACTTGTGTCACTTAGAGAAAGGGTCTTGTGGCAGCTCTTGAGGCTGGCAGGCAGGTGAGTTACAGAAAGTATGATAAAGGTCTGTAAAACCATGAGTGGCAGGAGAGGATGACTGATGTTCACTGTGTCTTCCAGTGAGTGTTGTAGGAGACATCAAACAAAACTCACAGACTAAAGAAAGAAACCAAAGCAAGGTGCATCGTATGGGAGCTCCTCACTGAAGTGTTGATCATAAAAGTTATCAATGTTTCAGCCAACACCTGGAAAAATTAACAGGAGTAAAAAAAAAAAAAAAAAAATCAAGGATTATGAAATGCAAGTCAGCTGGCTCAGGCAGCCTGAGATTTACAAAGGACTAGAGATTGTAAAAGTCTCCTTGGGCAACATGATACGCTGTCCCTACATGTCCCTTTGTCTCTTGGCCACTGTTGGACAGAGAATTTTGGACCAGACCAACCTTCAGTCTGACCCAATACAGCCATTCCTACACTTTCATTTCATTCTCACTCTAAAAAGCATGAAAAGGGAATATCAAACTCTGATCTCTCTTGTGTTCAAAGTTCGTGTGCTGCCCTTGGCTGAGAAACTGCCATGGCCTCATCTCTCACTGGTGGAAGATCAGTCCCTCCCCATGCACAGTCTGAGCTTTGGATGGAGTGCAGGGTACCCAGAGAGATCTCATTTGTTCTTTTTCTAATCCAGTCACCTGCATATCTCAGGGGAAAAGTGTGCCAAAATGATTAAGCAGGAGGGGTTGGGTAATTTTCCAAATATGCCATGATTCATGAAGAAATAATAAAATAAATTATAAATTTTCTCCCTAGATGAAGATGTTAAGAAGAGGTAGAGTAATTTGGATACTTGGAAGAATTTGCTGGCAGGAAATACAAGAACTAGATGGGAGACACTATCAAGGAAGACAAAATTACGTTTCTGGAGGAGGAGATCATTGAAGAGGAAGAAGATTAAGGCTTTATGAGGAGAAGAACAACAGTTCACATTTATATTGGCAAATTACTGAACTTCACTACTTGCACGGCCAGCTATGGTGGGATGTCTACAGCATGAATAAAAAGCTCCAAATAACCATGCTGGGGTGAAATTGGAAGCCATGTCAACACCATTATTCTCTGTCTGCACTTTGCATTCTACCAGCTAGCACTAAGGGCATGGTTTTGATGGCTGTATGACCCTTTCTTTTGTAGGTGATGCCTCTGATTTTCCTCTGTTCTTGATCTTTTATACCCTTTATAAATGTTTGAGAGTGCATATCTGAATTATCAAGAAAAAGCAGAATTGCAGAGTCAGGCAGAATTTGTCTAAACATATCCAAACATAAGACAAGGTAAGGAACACTTCTCCATAAAACTCTGGTACTAGAAAAGCAAATCTGTAACTAATATGTAGATAAATTTGGGCTAAATTTGAGTCTTAATTAACTGTATTTCATCCTTGTCTTCCAGAATTCTAAACTTTAAAATTCTGGGGCCATGGAAGGGATAAGTGTAAGGAAAACTCATCTTTCAGCAGCATTTGGAAAGCCAAGAGTACCTGTAGCCTGCTCCCACAGCAACAGGAAAGAATTTTTGGTAAAAATATTCTGCCTGGTCAGGTAGCAGATGAAAAAAGAGGATCAGTCATCCTGAACATGGAAAATCTCTCAGTTTTCTATTCTGGTCTACAGTGGTTTTGTACACCCTGATGTACAGGTGAGCTGGTTTGGCTGATGCCTTTAGTGCAGAAACATCTTTGCCCTGCAGAAACCACTGAAGAGTACCCTTTCTTGCCTCTGTACATATGGAAAACATACCTCATTTTCAATGGAAGTCAAACTGGAACATGGGAGAAAGTCTTCATGTTAATAGTTCTCACAGATTAATCTCTTTGTATAACAGGGAAACGACTTTGAATGGTAGAAATAAATATACGGATATAAAAGGAGAAATTTTACACCCTTTGACAACTTTGACTCATCTGGACTTTTTATGCAGTCCACACTCTTCAAAACTGTCCACAGTTTTGGAGATTTCTATTTGCAGTGAGAGTGCCTGAAGCTTCAACTGAGTATTTTCAGGAAACTAGGAGTGTTACAAAGCACGTACATGCTCCTTATTTTCAAAGGCTAAACAAGCATGACTGCAAACACTATCACAGCACTAGCAAAAAGCTGCTGAACCACGCTATAAGAGACAGTAATTCATGATGGAGAATACCCTGTTATCCATGAGGGAGATTGGTCTTTGTGCAGTGTGAGGAAAAGATAAGCATATTGACATGGCTTCTTTTGAAGTGTCCATCCACTTTGCCACAGCCTCCACCTTTCTGCTCGCTTCCTATTGATTATGTGTGCACTAAAGTTCAGCTGACCGTTTGTATTTCAAATGAGAAGGAGGGAGAACTGGAGATTTAAAACCATTTAAACACCTCTTGCTAGAGTTAATGCTTGCATGTCACCAGCAGTTGTCAAGACTCAGGCAGTGAAATTCCTGAGGGTGGTTTATAATGATTCAATTTGTCAGCATTTCAAGCAGAAACATGCAGGTCTGATATTCTAGTCCAGGGGGTATAAGAACAGCCAAAGGAATTTGTGTGTTACTCACCAGTAAAACACACACACAGGAAACAGATGATAACACAGAGCTGGTGATACAACTTCAACTACATTACAGGATAAATTGGGGGTGTAGATACAGAGGCTACTGAAATACCTTTCTGTGAGATCTTTCTTTATCTGTTGTGCTACTCCCTCTGGTAAATACACACAATGGCACAGCAGTGTGTGCACAAGGCTGAAGGATGCTCTGAAAATGCTGCCTAAACTTGTACATGGTCTTTCACATTCATATTTATGTACCTGACCCATGCTCCTTGTATGTATATTTTAGGCATTGACAGGTCTTCAGTAAAATCTGTAGTCAACTTCTGCAGGTTTTTGTAATCCTATTTTCTTATTCTTTAGCAATGCTCGGAGACTTGCACAGACAAGAGAGAAAATCAAATGGCCAGAAGTAGGTACAGGGTACAGCCTATTCATCATTATTCTGTTTTGCCATTTCTTCTGTCGCCTGCTTTGTCTTTCTAGACTACATACCTGGTGTAATTTGTGTTGTACCTGTGCTAAATCTGGGGCAGAATTTTAATTTTTTTCCTTTTTTGTTCAGCACGGTAGGTGATAGATTGGTGACCTGATATGCCCTCACAGTGCGAACACATGGTGAAATGTTGTTAAAAGTGCAAAGCAAACAGGATAACAGGAAGGATATCTTACTTGCTTGTCTCCTTGTATAAGGTCAGACTTAAGGTGAAGTCTGGAAAGGAGAGCAGGTTGAAAAAAAACTCAAAAAAAGAAAACCAAACTAAAACCCACTAAATTAAAAAAAAAAATTACTAACTTAGCAACTGCTATCGAGGTTAGATGAGCCTTTTCATTAGACTGTGTCTGCACACAGAGTTAAACCTGTGATCTGAGAAACCTGATGGTTTGATGGACTACTCCTAAACAGCTGTCATGAAAGGTGACTGAGAGAAGTCAACACATGGTTTACAAGTTCAAAGTCACTCCTAAGGATCTGTGTTTTCTCCAGTGGGAAGCATGGCTGTTTTCCTGAAGTGGAAAGTCTGAATAATTACCAATTAGAAAAACTAAGAGTAAATAAACTGGAAACTAACCATATAGACTGTGCCCTGTCAAAACTTACTCTCCTGCTTTCAGAGCTTGTGTACTGAAGATAAATAAGCATAGACTATGCATGCATCAAAAGTATTATTTAATGTCCGCTGGATCTTAATATTTGTTTATCAATGAGAATCTCCTATGTCATTTAATGAAATGTGCTTCTCTGTGGTACCTTTTTACTAAAAGATTCAATATGCTGCTTCTGATATAGGTTATTCAAATAACTGATTAATAAAGCTGCACACAAAAGTAGGAACAGATTTTCTTTTACTACAGTAGGATGACTCCATTAGTGTAGAACCTTTTTGCAGCTTCCACTTCCCATACACTACTCTCTTTTTAATGATTTATTTAAAATGCTCACATTAAAAATAAAATTAACGCAAAACACTCATAAAGCTTGAATCTTCCTATGACTGTGGAGCTTATGCTAGAGTAATTTTGTAGGGCAGTTTCATTAAGGGGCAATTTCGTCAGCTCTTCAGGCTGGTTTATCAGCAGGTCTGGAATGAATAGTCCATGAGGAAGGACAAAGTGAACCAATATTGTTACATCTTTATAGGACTGAGGGGAAGGCTAATTGCAATGCTAGAATCTGAAAGATAAAGGATGGGATTAGAAAGAGTGGGCTTGAAGCACTGGAAGGAAAAAATATATCAGACATAAAAAAATCAGCAATGTTCAAAGATACAGAATTATTATAAAATAAATAGTACTATAAAATAAGTAACATTATCTGCCATTGTCTTTAAGTAAAACAGGGCATAATAAACAAAAAGAGACAGAATTTAGACTCTGAAATGGGTAAAAGTAGACATTTATTCTCTATGCAATGGAGTAAAAAGAACTTATAAAAATAGGTTCAAGCCGCAAGGAAGAGATTGCAGAGTTTTAGTGCCTGATTCTGACAAATACTGAGACACGATGTCATCTTTGATTGAATTCTCCAAAACCAGATGCTTAAATAAGGCTTTTACTCTGTTTATTTTTCTTTGGAATTCACTGTTAAAAATTCCAGAACTGGATGTTGCTAAGAGCCTCTATCACAGAGGTCAATCATCTTAGAAAATAGATATTCCCATCTATTAAACCTAGTAAATTTTTACTTGCTGTCATGGATATTATAACATCTTCTCCTTGTACTACAATAATTAAGGTGAAGATGACTATTCCATTAAAAAGATCATTTAACTCAGTGGGGAAAAACTAAATCATCCAGCTGGGCTGAAGCTGTGCCTTGGACATATCTGCCTTGAAGAGAATGTTTCCATCAGATTCAGATTTTAAATTGGCATGTGTCTAAATAAAATTGTGGAAATATTTTTTTAGGCAGTCAAATATCTGTCAAATGCTATATAGAGAAAAGCATCCTGAGGCAGTACAGCCCTTGGCATGGGATTTGCTCTGGAAAGGCCATACTTCTCAGACTTAGAAATTATTCTCCTGAAATGGATGAACAATTACACAATGAAATTATTGTGAATAAAGCATTTTAATTGAGGTGGTGACTCTGTTATCAGTACTTTTGGGCCTTAAATGGATGACAAAAACCACTTGATATTAGAAGAGGAAATCCTGCACAGTTCTCCAGATAGGCACTGACATTCCCAAATTTCCCTTTCCCTGCATCCCTTCAGACTTGAGCCATGCCATGTCTTCCTCAGGAAGAATAAAGCAATTTTTTCCTCTGGTAATGCTTAACCCATTTCTCTCTCTTCCTGACCTCTCCTCTCTCAGTATTCCTCTGCTAGCAAGCTGAAGAGTGGGACATAGCAAAGGACTGTTTTTAAGGAGCAGCAAGACTCAGGTAGTTCTAGAGCAGAAAGCAGAGAAATCCTACAGCCATCCCAGATCTTCACAAGCGAAAGCACCCAGTTTATGTCTAGAGTAGAGGGAGCCTGAGACCCAAACACCCAGGTTTTCTTCTACAGTCATCTCTTAATGGGGTTATTCAGGAACAGGAGAACAAAATGCAATCAGAATAGATCAGATATGTTCACAGGGGAGAATAAATGTTACTTGTGATAATAATGCCAGGTTTGCAGTGACCCCACCACACATTTCCTTAAGAAGGATATAATTTGGCTCTTACTCTGTCCTAAGGATCAGCCTGGGGAGCGCCATGAGTGTTTGTGATTTGTGACATAAGGGCTAAGACTAAACTGTGTGTCCCTTGGAATCAGGCTGGAACATTGACTCATCATCTTGCTGACTATTCTCACAGCAGCACAAGGTCTTCCATTATCCCAGACCTTCATCTTTTAGCAGACAACTCGTTATACACTATTTATTAGAAGAGCAAAGCAGCCAGAAAGTTTCTTTAATGAGTACAATAGATTCTGATCTCTGCTCAGTTCTCATTTATCTCAAATCCATGTTCCAAAATCAGTGCTGAGTGCAAGTGAGGGAAGAAAAGGAGGCATAAGGGTTGGCTAAGAGAGACCAAACTGCAAAGATAAGAGGCCAATAACACATATGACAAATGTAGATATAGGAAAACAAGATTAGAGCTTATGTGAGAGGATCTAACATAGACAAATTAAAGCAATCCAGACCAATGGTTAGCGCTTTGAGTCACATCCTGTCTTCATTTGGATACAAGCTGGGTGGAATATCAGGCAGGGCAGTGTGGCCATTCACTAAACTCTGTAGTGGACACTGGAACTGCTTTATTGTAGCCTGACTCTGGTCCTGATGGCAAGTACAGATCTGTGTAACGTGTCAGTACCAGGTGCTGATCTCTTCCCTGTGCTGACCAGTGGCAAGACCCAAGGGAATGGAGTGAAGCTGCATCAGGGGAGATTTAGTTTAGGCATTAGGAAAAAGTTCCTCATTCAGAGGGTGTTTGGGCACTAGAACAGGCTCCCTAAGGAAGTGGTCACATCCCCAAGCCTGACAGAGCTCAAGAAGTGTCTGGACAATGCTCTCAGGCACATGATGGGATTCTTGGTGAGTCCTGGGCCAGGAGTTGTATTCTGTAGTCCTAGTGGGTCCATTTTAACTCAGGATATTCTATTACTCTGTGCAAATCAAAAATACTTTATAAATGCAAGCCTTGTCTGGGCTTTGTATGGTTTTTGTCCTGTTAAATGTTGCAATATCTATTTAGAAATCAGCTTTTCACATTATGACTTTAATTCAGCATTATCAGTGCAACTATAGGAAAACTTTTCTTCATGATACAGAAACTCAGCTGTTGCTTTGTGGCTGTCTCGTAACAGTCTAAAATTTTCTTTCCCAGCTCAGCATAAAATTATCCTAATGGATATCTAGTTTAGATCACAGTTCTTTCTTCAGCTGTTTGGTTTTTTTTTTCTTTTCACATATTTCTTTGCACTTTCTCCCTCCAATATTTCTCCCTGGATCATTATCCAATCACAGCATATTGTCAAGCTTCTCAGATAAAAGTGCAGAAGTGGAGATTAAATGTCACTTGTTCTGTTTGCACACTTCCCCGTTTTCCTCAGAGCACATCATGATAGCACCTAAGTGGTTTCCGTCTGAAATGCAGGCATGCTCACTGAATGAGAACACTTGGAGAGACTAGCAGGAGGGCGTTTGAGGCAGGTCAAGGCAGCTCTGCTGCAGCAGAGACCCCTGGAACACAGCCCTGTGCAGCTCCTTGTGACAAGAGGGATGTCCTACTTACACTGTTACTGTATGTGCTGGGTTTGAATGGGATGAAGTTAATTTTATTCATAGTATCCAGTATTAGGCTTTGTTGTAGATGAACACCTGCCTGCCCATGGGAAGCAGTGAATGAATTTTTTTGTTTTGTTTTGCTTCCACGCACAGCTTTTGCTTTGCCTATTAAACTGTCTGTATCCCAGCCACAAATTTGCTCATTTTTACCTTTCTCATTCTCTTTCCCATCCCACCCAGTGGGGAGTGAGTGAGCTGCTGTGTGGGGCTTAGTTCCCAGCTGGATTTAAACCACACCATCAGATGTAGAAACGTCTCCTTCTTTTTTTTGGTGACATTTGAACAGTAAGAAAATCCCTTTGCTGTTGCAGAGTTAACATGATAACCAACCTAGGGAAATGTAGATCCTCTCCTAAAATGTGGTGTGGGTCTGAATCTCCTGCACCTCAGAAGTTATCAGGACCTTTAGGCAGCTTTGGCTGGAATGAGGTCCAGGAACTCAGTATTTCAAACGAGTTGCTGTGAAATAGTGAGTGTGTTGGCAGCCTGGGGAAGAGAAACGCATGCTTCTGCCTCCCTGGCCTGCACTAATGTTTGTTATTTTATAGGCACTCATCACAGCTTTTAGCTCCAGCTAGAACTCTCATTAATCACCACCTGGGAACACCATACTCAGAGCAGGCGTACGCGAGCTTTTGTGATAAAAAGCAGAGGGGAAGGAGGCTGTGTGTTGTGTGGGGGTGTGAGTGATGATTTTGGGGTGCAGAGTGAGAGACTGAAGTGAGGAAGAAGTAGAGCAAGGAGGAAGGAGGAAAGAACACTGCAAGCTCTGTTTGGGGAGATGGAGAGAACGAGAAAACCCAGAGGGGAAAAGAAAGACAACCCTATTTCAAACAAATTGGGCAAAGGGGAAAAGAGTGCACTACTAACAATATCCCATTTAGACTGCTCTTTGCCACAATTACTGAAAAATTCTAAGAGAAAAAATTGTAATTAGGCCAAGACCATTTGCCTACAGCAAAGATGAGGCCAGGAGGAACCCTCCCCCCAGTTTCTGGTATAGTTCTTCCCTCCCTGTGAAGACTTTCATCTAGATCTCATTATGAACAATTTTCTTTTTGGTCATAATTTGTGCTAAGAATGGCACAGAAAGTACCCCAGGGCAGGCATCTCTCCCATTTCCTGCAAGGTTTTACTCTGATCTCTGGTAATTGGTGGACTGCTAAAAAGGTTATTATTATTTATTATGTTTATTACAGTCATGCCTAACAGCCAATAAATGATACGGTTTCCTTATGTTAATCACTCTACAAACCACATGGTGGTAGAAGATCTTTGCCCCAAAGAACTTGTAGTTCAAATAGAGACATGGGTGAGGCTAAGAACTTAATGCAGGGGAGTGAAGAGAGTGCTGGCAGCACAGGCAGCACTGCAGCACGTGGCAGTAACTCCATGCTTTTTTTTCATTGACATGATGAGAGGAATAACTGCAGAAAAGAAAACTTTGTGTAATGGAAGAAGAAAATCAAGACAGATGATGTGGTGTCAAGGAGTTCTAAGAGTACAAAACTGGTCAATTGAGAGCTACAGATATGTCTGAAATTCAGTAATACCCTGGTTTGGACTGTTCTGTAACCCATTGCTTAGTCTTTTAATGGTACTTCTCTACAGGTTATTTCCTTTTTCTTTTCTTTTTCTTTTCTTGGGGAAAGCCAGTTGCTCACAGGACAGAAGACATAGTCCAACACGATATTAGGCACAAGATGTCCAACTTATATGCTACAGATGAAAAACAATGCTCTGACAAAGCCATTATTTCAGTCATTTTGTCACTGTTTTCCAGAGAACATACAGCAAAGTCACCGGAACAATGCATAACAAATGGAAAAGTCTCTAGTTTTTTACTGATTTTCAGATAAAGAATATATTCTTCCTGAAATATAAGGAATTTGTGTTTTCTCTAAGTTGAAAACTCTGGGCACAGTGTTTCTTTAAGTCAGAGATTGTCTGAGACATTCAAGGCCTGTGATACGGTCTTGCACAACATCCTCACTCTATGTTGGAGGGACATGGATTTGATGGCTGGGCTGTTTGGTGGATGCTCAACTGGCTGGGTGGTCACACTCAGAGGGTAGTGGTCAGTGGCTCACTGTCCAGGTGGAGGTTGGTGACAAGTGGTGTCCCTCAGGGGTCCATACTGGGACCAGTGCTAATTGATGTCTTCATCAATGACAGACAATGGGATTGAGTGCACTCTCAGCAAGTCTGCAGACAACATCAAGCTGAGTGGTGCTGTGGACACACCTGAAGGACAGGATGCCATCCAGAAGGATGTGGACAAGCTCGAGAAGTGGCCCATGTGAATATCATTAGGTTTAACAAGACCAAGGGCAAGGTGCTAAACCTGGGCTGGGGAAACCCCTGTTATCAGTCCAGGCTGGGGGATGAAGGGACTGGGAGCAGCCCTGCCCAGAATGACCTGGTGGACGAGAAGCTGGACATGGCCCAGCAATGTGCACTCACAGCCCAGAAATCCCCCATGTCCTGGGCTGCATCCAAAGCCCCGCGGGCAGCAGGTGAGGGAGGGGATTCTGCCCCTCTGCTCTGCTCTGCTCTGCTCTGCTCTGGTGAGATCCCACCTGCAGTGCTGCATCCAGCTTTGGGGTCCCCTGCACAAGAGAGACTTGAACCTGTTGGAGCACATCCAGATGGGAGGCACAAAAGTGATCAGAGACCAACTCTCCTATGGAGAAAGGCTGAGATAGTTGGGGTTGTTCATCCTGGAGAACAGGAGGCTTTGGGAGCACCTCATTGCAGTCCTTCAATACTAAAGGAGGACTATAAGAAAGGGAAAACTTTTTGGCAGGGTGTGGTAGGACAAGAGGTAGACTGTTTCAAACTAAAAGAGGGAAGATTTAAACTAAATATAAGGAACAAATTTGTATGATGAGGGTGAAGAAACACTGGAAAAGGTGGCCCAGAGAGGTGGTGGATGCCCTGTCCCTGGAAACATGTGGATACCATTTAACTATGATATAGAACCATGTGTGCAATTCCTCTCATTACGGACAGAAAGGCTATGTATCTACTGATAAAGAAGGGCCTGTTTTCTGGCTGAGTGGACAGAGAGCACGGCACAGGTCATATCTGTCTGGATAAAGCTCTTCTCTTTCCCCTCTCAAATAGGGTGACTGTACTGAGTAACATGAAAAGACCATGACTGATGCTAATACCAAACTGAACAAGGAAAAACTGCTAGCTGGCACAGGAATACTACAACATTAAAAAGCATGGATGAGCAAGGATCAGCTTTGTTTCCATGTCTTTGCTATGGGTAGTCTATAGTATAGACAAAACTGAAAGAACCAACTCTGTAAACCTGTCATAATGAAGCCAGACAATTTCTTTTCAGTGCAGTGCTTTTATTTCAGACTCTCTTTTGTGACTGTGTCATGACAGAATATTTTTTTTTTCAGAGGTGATGAATTTGTAACTTATTTTAGAGTTTCATTTTTGGGACCTTTCCCTGAACCAAGGCATGCAAGATGAATGGCCTTTGCTGAGAATAGTAGCTCCACAATCTGGTGCTGGAACACTTTGATCCTAGATCCTTCGCCTTTTCTTATATTTCAATCTAAATGACAAAATCAGTCTAAACCATTTCTGCGCCTGAAGCTGCTCAAATGCTTGCTGGATCAGTATGCAAGTCATATTCTTTGACAACAGGGAATGTCAGACGAGTGTGACATGTTGTGTTTCCTTTTAGGTAAAGCTGGCAGTATCTCGGGTTTGGTGATTGTGGCAGTTTCTGTTGAATTCTTTCAGCAGATGGCTTCGATATGCTGGAGCTCAGTCTTTTGCTTTGAAAGGCATAATCCTTGACTAATTTTATGATGCAGAGGGACACAGTGGGACACAAAATTATATACCTTTTATAATAAGTGGCATTACACATTTGATGATATGATGCCAATTATGCATTTCAGGATATCTTAAAAAAATCAGTATGTGACAAAGTTTTAATTTGAAAGGAAAACTTAGAGATAAATTATTACTCTCTTACTTTCAGATGTTTCTATGTTGAATGTTCCATGCCACTAGAGTAATGAGATTTGTGCATATATATCATCATTTTCTTTTGAGCTTCACTGTCTAATTTCATTGCTCATTAAGATTGCTTATACATAGCTGTGCTTTTTTATAATTGGGGATCATCTTTAGTTAGCCTTAGGGCCATCCTAATCAGTGTGATATCTTAAAGGTAGCATATTTTCTTATGCTTTTAACTATTCTAACATCTACATGGTCTGCAGCTAATTCCACTTGTCAGATTTAAACCATCTATATTCAGGAATCAAATGTTGCCATTCAGTTGTTTCTTGGGGTGGAAGAAGAGACAAAAATTCTGCAAAATAGATTTAAGATTTGTCCTTCTCTACATAGTCTTTAATGCACACACTTTCCAGCATCTTTAATACTGTGTTAAAATGTCAATGAAAGTTTTACAGTGAAGAGAAATTGCTGGTTTATGCTGCTGAATAATTCTTCAGCTCTTAACTTAAAACAAAGATGTAGATATGGAAATGAAAGAGAGAAGAAAACAATGTAGGAGATAAAGAAACTCAATCGTGACTTGGAACCACGAACCAATTATTGCACTGTAATTTGGAAAACAGAGTAGGAATATTCTATACAATGCTTATTTTGAGTCTGACAAGGAAAATTCATAATTGCTTTAATCACAAAGTTGCAAGGTACCTGTGAATCACTTGTAATGGCATTCCTAAATAAGAAATTATATTTGTTTAATCCTTATGAACTTAAAAAGACCCATAATTAAAATTCAAGGGGGAGAGTGCCAGCGAGATGTTTATTAGGGAAATGGTAGAAATGAAAGATCTTTGCATTTTTCCAAGCAGGATGGTTGGTTTCACCTTTTACTGTAGGTGCCTAGGAGAAGCAGGCAACAGTACAAATCTAACTAATAGTCCCTGCAGAAAATATCTCTTGGTGATTTGGTTTTAGACCCTGTCCTGGAGTGACTGAAAAGAAGGCTTCCACTACAAAATGCAGAAAGATAGTACCTGACTCTCATATTATCTTCATCTAAGGAGGAAGTAGGACATCCAGGAATACAGATGCAATTGGACAGGGATTTTGCTTGCAATGATAAATATGGGAAGGTAATGGTAAAAGCACTGGAGGAAAAATAATGCTTAAAACAGGAGACACATTTGTAATGTTTGTGCCCCAAAGTAAAAATATATAGGGAAAATATTTGCAATTTATATATAAGCATTTATCTTTCATAATATTTTATTTTAGTACCTCTTTGTGAGTAAATAATCTTACTGTGACAGAATGAGAAATATTCATCCACTGCTAAATCTAATAAAATAATACTCGATTTTCTCCCAGCCCTTTATAGCCAAACTTGTTAAAATTTAGTTCAAGCTTTAGGTAAGGGATGACTTTAGAATTTAGCTTATTTCAGAGAATAATTCATTTAGTAACATGTTCATTTGGCCTTTCATCCTCTAACCATATTCTTTGGTCCTTTACATATGAAATATATCAAATTAATATGATTTCTACATGCATTTGAGAGCATGGTGCAAACATTCCGAAACTCTGTATTCCATTATTTGTTGTCCCTAAATTTTGCATGGGTATAAGGGGACCTGAAGTAAGTCAGAGCTCTGAGGTGGACTTAGAGCATACCACGAACACCAAGCAGGCTCTCCATCATCGCAGATGTGCTAATGGAAACACAGGAAAGAAGCAACTTTGAAAGTAAAATTGTAAAATGATACTGCAGATCTAAGATCCTTTGGGTAAAATACCTTAGAAATCAAAGGATTTGCGATCAGATTTCTCTGTTTGTCTTTCTTACAATGTTGGACTCAGCCCAGTGGTTTTCAGAACTTTTCTGGGCTGTACCAAACTCTACATGGGTAGGTGGCATTTGGTTCTTGGAAAAGTCTTTTCACTTCTTCTCTGGAAGTTTACCAGTCTCAGTCTTTGCTACAGGTTTGCTGCTGGCCTTGTCCTGCTCTGCACTCCAGCTGCTTCACTCAGGCTGTTCTCAGGAAGGGCACAAATTCCCCTCAACCCAGAGAGTACCACTTCATGCAAGGAATATCTGTCAGCCTAGGCAGGTGAGCAGCTTTCCTTCCTGCACCCCTTTTCAGCAGAACAGTACATGTAATAAAATAGATCAAACTGCAAGAAAGGAGATTAAGGAGTAGTACAATCCATCACAATGTCCTTCCTTAATACTGTCTGCCTTGTCAGACCTCTTTGAAGTCCCTGACATGGTTTCTTATATTTATTTCTTTGGTTTGCTGAAAATAAGATTTTGAATTCTTGTGGGCTTAGACTTTATTTTCTGAAGAATCAGAACAACTCCTTACATAATGGAGACCAGTTTTCTTTCACTCCTATGGCCACTATCATAACAGAGTATAAATTATAATGTTAATGTGCCTGGGTGGAATACTTAAATATTCCTTCAATAATACTTCCTTCTCATTCCTGCTTTGTGTTTCTGAGAGGTGTTTGGTGATAGCTTGAAGCAGATTGTGTTGTGTGTATGTTAAAGTGAAAACAGAAGGGAAATAAAAGAATTCTTGTTGAAAAAGTGGCCACTGTGCTCATGGGTCAGTGTGCAATATTCATTTGCAGCAATTTCAATTTCCAGTAAGCTGCCCAATACATCTCTGTTTCAGTGCCTATTGTATCTGTGTCATCATCTACTGTCAAACTAATAAGAGTAATTTCATTAGTCTGGACATTCAGAAAAGCAAAACTTTTGTCTGAAATTAATAACTCCCACAGATTAATCAAAGGTAATTATATTAGGAGAAGTTAGTCTTCTTGTATCCTGAGTCATAAAATGAAATTCTCATTAAAATTGTATTACATTCATTATCCATGTATACCCAGATTCCCAGAGATATACGTTATATAAGAATCTCCATTTCAGTATTGCTTGCAAACCTCATTTTGATTCAGGGCCACGGTTTCAGCACAAGAGTGTTAGGTCTGAGGAAATCATGCAATTCCTCTACACACAACCTGGATTGTTCTACTGTGAATAAAAGATGCTGCATTCAGCTCAGCAAAGGCTGTTTATGGTCACTTTGCCCACTTGTAAGATCCAACTGATTTCTGACTGCAACTATCAATCCCTGTTTCAGGAGGATAATTCATTTGCTGTTGCACTTCTCCTCTTTAGAGAAAAACCTAAAATCACTGAAGTTTTATTGCATGTTGTTTTTTTGTGCTGTGAGGCAGTACATTAATTTGGGCAGAACCCTAGCTTAAAACTCACATGATGAGCACTATCTTTAGCATTTGTTTTGAATGCACTCCCATTCTGTCCTCTAACTTCTGTCACTCCTTTCTTCCGAGCTTTGAGCAGCAGCTCGCTCCTTCCATGAATCTATGTAATGCCTCACACAATGCAGCCTTGACCTTGGCTGGGACACTGCAGTGCTGTGAACAAGGAAAATATTAATTAATTTCTATGTCCCAGACAAAACATTTTTCCTTCAAAGTTGCAAGAGAGTTTTGCTCTTCCTATTGGTTGCAATAAGGACTGCCAACTATGTGCTTTTGTGGTGAGAAACACTAGGGATGTACAGTGTTAGCTTTTTTCAGGACAAGGTAACTACCAGCAAGGTTGCTCTGAGTAAGAGACAAGGTTGTGTAATGCTTTTTTGAGGCCAATAGTATATTAATTACTTTGAGAAAGAAAAAAACTCAGAGAGGGGTATTCATTTTTTAACTTTTCTCACCATCAGCAAGTCACTTAATGATGTGCTTTTCTACCTTATCTCAGAAAACTCCATAGCTGCTGCTTTCCTGGACTCACTTGTGCTCCTGCAAATTCCCCCTGAAGTCCATTTTGTTATTTGAAATATCATGATAAAGGATAAGGACATTGTCTGAATGAGAACAGTGTGGAAATAACTCATAAAAATGAAACTGGGTTTTGGAAACATAATCTGATTCTTAAAATCACCCTGGTTTTGCTTAAGAACTGCCATTATCACACAGCACTGCTGCCTTTCTAGCATCAGCTCCAGGATGAAGTAAATCAAAGAACAAAATTTTTGTTATCAAAATGAATCAAAAGTTTGCTAATAAAATTAATACCAGATTAAAAATAAGGCAAAAGCCCAAAAGCCAGAGCAAAGTTTTGGAAAACACCAGAACCAGGTATTAAGTGGGATCTGTAGTGCTTTATGGAAAATAAAAGTGTTTGCATTTCCACTTGACCCTTTTTGACCAGATTTACTGCTTGGACCATAACTAAGCATGCTCTCTATGCTTCATGAGGGGCAAATCTGGCTCTGGAGCCCTGGTTTTGATGCATTAGATGAGACAATTTACCTGGCCACAGGGGTTTACCAGGGAAAAGGAGCTGCCAGAAATGTTCTTTACATACTAGAGGAAGTGGTATAGAAAACACAGGCCTAGAGGTAAATCACAAATAGCAAGCTACTGAAAGAACTCAAAACCAAACAAGAACAAGCCAAGCTGTTCCTATGATACAGATAGGAAGGTTGTAATTTTCATATAATGAATTTTGGGGGATTTTCTTTACAGATGCAAAGAAACTTATAAAGTGGAGCTAGGAGGAAGTGAATGGAAGATGAGGCCATGTTGGGTACCTGATTGCATCATGGCCATGACAGCAATAGCACCTGCAATTCCAAGGTGAGGCAGCAGAAGCACTGCTCCTGGGATGGAGTAAAAGGTAATTGTGTGCTTTGAACTTGGACACCATATGATCTGTTTCTCTGGAAGGCAATGAGGGTATATTGTCATGATTTCAAGTTACCAGCATGCCAGGATGCAGGCCCCTATGCACAGATGAAAGGAGACAGGAAAGTAAAGCACTTTTACCATAATAGCCGTTCGTTTCTTGGCAGGTCACCTCATGGAGTAACTTTTAGAGAACAGAAATTTATGAATGACAGCTGCTTTTTTGCTCTCAGACTTAATATGGTCAATGGAATCCTGTTGTCATAGAGGTCTTCAAATGGAGTGGAAAAATTTCATTTCACTGCTTGGCACAGGACACTTGCAAAAATCTTCTTGACAAGAACACAGGGGAGGAACAGTCTTGTAAGGAGCTCCTGAGCAGCAGCAGCACACCTGTGACTGGCCTGTCAGTTGTAACACATCATGAGGGGAAACTTTCCAGGATGCCTCTCATGATAACAGGCACGGACTGTATGGAATACTCAAACCTGCAGCCTGCAAACACCTCGGGCTGCACAGGCAGAGACCACACCAGCAGCAGCAGGTGCGAGGACACGAGTCAGTCATGTGAACAAGTGTGTATTTCTGGAATAGCCACCCAGGCAGAGTTATACAACAGAGCTGTTCTAGGGACAGGGTTTTGTTCTTCTCATCAGCATGAGACACGTTGGTGACGAGTCTGGTCACACCTCTCTCACTTACACCCTCCTTCTTTGTGGTGACCTTGAGATGCTTTCTCTCAGCTCCTCATGTGTTTGAGCTCATCCCAAGCAAATTCTGCAGAATTTGGCAAAACTAGCTCATGCAAATTATGGCTTGATGTCAACTGGGCTTATTTTTATTCATAGGGAAGCTCAAGGAAGGTGTTGTCAAAAAAGGTGTGGACAGAAGGATCATTTCTATAAATCTGAGAAACTAAAAGTGTGACAAAACTAGATAAAAATGGAGATGACAAAACTGGGCACAAGTCAGTATTACTGCCAGAAGACCTCTGTGAAACACTAGATGACAACAGCAACAAATCAAGGGATAATGAAATGGGCATCTTCCTCATTTATAAAATAACTCCAGTATATCAAGACCTCGTGGGAGCTATCTGTTAGACTTCTAATTTGTTCCCCAAAACATTACGAGGTGTCAAGGAAGTCCTTTTCTTTAATTCACTTTTGCCAGTTGAGAACAGATTAATTCTATCTAGGAGAGTAACTTCAGCTGTGTAACTAACAGAGAAGATGAAACTTGCCTCAGTTCAACTCTGATGTGAAAACTATGTCTGTTTTAATAGATATATATTGTCTAATTCTAATCTACTCTAAATTTATTTAATATTTCTTTTAGCAGCAAATTATCTCATAACTTTCTTAAAAGGAGAGTAGCATTTCTACTAAGATAGGCTTATTTTTTACCCCCAAGACCCATAAATCAACTTTCAGAGAGCATGACCTCAATGTGGCCCAGTTCAATTTTCAACCAGAAGACCATTTTACACTAAAGCAAATGATACCTAGCTGGCATATCTTAGTCTGTGATCTTTCACCTCTTCTCCCTGGCTTATACCTAGAATACATTACTGGAAACTGCTTTAACCTTTTTTTAAAGCTCATAAACCCCTGACTTTTTGTCTAATTTAGTTTGACAGCACTTGTTCTTCTAAGGAAACATTTGCATGATAGTACCAAAGAAAAAATTGTAATTAAGCAAGGACTCTTCCAGCAATTTTATGTGCTAGATGGAATAATTTTCCAGTAATAAAAGCTTTATTTGCTATCTGTAGCTTGATTTAATCATGTTACTAAAAGGACAATGTGATCCAGACAGCCTTATGTTCACTCTCAAGTATCTAGTCTGTAACACTATGAACTTTTCAGGCTTTGTAACATAAAAAATAAATGCATGCTATTACATATGAGTTAGTTATTGTTGATTCTTTTTAGCCTAATCATCAGTTTGGCATTTACTCCCATTTCATTGGTTCATGAGCAAATATAATTTTTTCTAAAACTCATTTTGTTTCCAGAAATTTTTGTTGTTGACAATTTCATGCTTCTTCCTAAATCAAAATAATTTTCTCTGATAGAGCATTATAATAATTATTAACAGTAACAGTAATTGTCAACTGCAACGATAATTATTATTTTCTCACTTAATTGCCAGGAAAGCAGAAATCTCCAGAATGAGCATTTTACCCAAATACAGCTTTGGCTTAGTGGAAGAATTCATTAAAGAGTTAGGTTATTAAAAAATATGTCTGTCATCTGTTTTCTACACTGGATTAAAAAGCATGGGTTCATCACATCTTCCCATCTGAAATAGTTTAGGCATTTTTATAAATCAAGTATGGTCCTTATTCTAATTTTTATCACCTTTTAATTATGTTGAAATAATTCAAGTTTGCCATTTTTCCTGATATTTTGAGAACCTCTGAAAGGTAATTGATGTGCTTGAGAGGAGCACAGTGCACACTACAGTAGCACACCATGTCCTCAGCCCATTTTCTACTTAGTTGATGCTGATTGCTCACCACAAGTGGCTCCAGGAGTACATTAAGTGACCTGACCAGCTCCTGACATTCAGAGTCTGTCCTTTCCTGCTCTCCCCAGCAGTGAGTGAGGTGCCTGTTTGAGAAGCCCTTGTTCATTGTTTCAGTGCATGTGTTTCTGTGTGCTTGTGTTAGTGACGGCATGGACATGGCAGCTACAGCAAGAGCAGAAGTGAGGTTTGGGAGGGTTGTCTCTCAAGACCATTGTCCCTACACAGTCATTTAGGTATGAAGCTAATCCCATGTAACTCCCCAAGTACTGCTGGGCTGTGTTTGGTGTTGTGACCAGTTGTGAGTCCACAAACCAGTTGTGTTTATCCTGTCTGGTGCAGTAAAATATGAGCTTGACCAAGAGCCGCCAGTGATGTGTCCTTCCTGACAAGCCAGGTGGCATCCTTGGTGGCACTAGCCAGCAGGCTGTCAAGTGTCAATAATGGTGTGTCAGCATTTCAGTACAGACTAAATAATCTGAAACAAATGCTCAAAAATCAAATGTTATTTGGTTTGGTAAGACGTTAATGCAGAGAGGAGAGTAGCCTTGATATTGCCAGTGTGGAAAGGGTTAAACTGAAAAAAGTCTCATAGTATCTGCTGTCCTCAGTGGCAAAGACCATCTTGAGAATTTTGCCAGCTGTGGATAATTTGTTGCCCACATTTTTTATATTGATTGGCATCTCTTATTGATCAGGGCCACCTGTTCCTATCCTATGCCTGGTGGCTCTGGATATCATGCAAGTATTAGGTGTCTCTTATGTGAGGTCTGAATTATCCCCAGTCCATTTATTTTCCAGTTTAATTTTTAACAGCAACAGATAGCTCTCTGCCATGCTGTATGACAGCAATGCTCTTGCTTGATTTTGTTATTTCTTTGTTGTTATGTCTTCCCTTTGTTCCAATAATGAGGTTATTTAAAATATTTTAATTAAATTATGTCTTGTAAATTCATATAAATGGCATCTTTATGCTTGGTTACATTAATTAGACCATAACAGACCTAAGAAATTATGAGAAAACAAATCTAGACAGAGGTTTCTTTCTCCTGTTTCAGGGGCTAAAGTATTCTGATGAGGCTGAGCTAAGGAAGCTGAATTTGAAAACTTTGCAACAGTTTACCTTGACCAGGATCATTCCATGACTACTCCTAAACTACTGTAGTTGCATGAGGGCTGAATTCAGATCTTTATGTGGAATGGAGTACAATTTGTGTCATGAGTAAGCAAGAATTTACAACATCCCTTCCTACAAGAAAAAAGATGTGAAGGTCATAGTGATGATACGACTGTCTCTGCTACTACGCAGTCACTGCCTGTTGCAAACACGCATGCAGTTAAATTATTTTCCCCAGATGGTTCTCAGAGTGTTGCAGTGCATGTGATCCATGCAGCAGAGTAAGAGGCAGAGGACCCAGCCCTCAGTCTTGCTTACCAGGGCTGACCAGCTAAATTCCTCCAGGGAGCTCCATCTGATCGGCGTCTGTGTCCAAGGACCCAGGTCAGAACCTGAGATTTCACAGTGCAGGGTGAACCAGGCTGCTTCCAGAATGACACCATTCCCTCATTAACAAAGTGACAGATTATATAGGATTTTTGACATACCGGCAGGTATGTATGACACAACACCAGGTAGTTACAGAAATGAAATGAGAACAATGTGACATGGTACCCTTTCAATATGTATAGTTTTAATTAAGTTAGTGGCACAACTTATGTTAAAAGAAGAGTAAGGAAAAGATTAATAGAAGCAATATCTAGATCACAGGCATTTATAATGGCTCCAGTTGTCTAATTAAGAAATTCAGCTCTTGAAGTGGCTTTGTTTTTTATATGCCAGCCACATGGTTTTGTAATTGAAACACCCACAGTGCATAAAACTCTTGTGACGAGCATGTGGATGCACAGCTGTTTTGGAAATGACAATAACTAAGTACGTGTCTTAATTCTTTCTACCTGTAAATCTGCAAAGAGGTCAGAGCGGCAGTGACAATTTATGGAACAACAAGGAATATATCTGAAATTAATGAGAGTGAGAGTCCATTTTCTTACACCTAGGAAAAAGTCATAGAAACTTAGCAGTCAATATATTCTTTCACTGTGCTGAGTAAACAGTAAAAAGAAAATTTAATTTGCTCACAGGCTATTTCATTGTAGAAAATATTGTGGGAATGGCATCTTTTTATTAACTTATAAATATATGTGCATATATAGGACAATTTAAAGACTGGATTTCAAATACTGATGGATGTGGAAATGCCATTTATATATTACAGTGAAATGAATACATTTTGGAGAGGATGAAAAGTTAACTTACAGATTTCTAACAGCTGCAGCCCAACTTCTAATATAAATACAGCATTAATGAGAAAGGGCATTAGGTAGCTGTTGGTGCTAAGGGTGTCAGGCTGCAAATGTTAAAGGTATCACCTTTAAGGAGAGAAGCATCTTTTACCCAGACCCAGGTTTATGCCCTGTGTTGATGTTTCTGCAAAGTGATGGAATTTTCATATATTTAGAAGTCTTGGTGTCCAGATATTGCTGGAAAGCACTGTCCTCTCAACCTAGCTCCATTTTATGTGGCTTTTGCTGATTAATGGGAAGTTTGGAAAAAGTTCCATAGTATCCTGGGTCATTTGTATTCCCTGTCTCCTGAAAGTCATATGCACCACCTCAGCTTTTGATAACCTAATAATGAACATTGAACTGTGTTCACAGCATTTCTGCATAGAGTTTCACTTTGAGGCATGGAGAAAAGTATGGTCTAGTGCATAGGCTGAACTGGGAAGACGTGGGGCTTTCCTTGGGCAAAATAAAGTCTGGCAGTAGAGGAATATCAGCCCTAAGTGTAAGACTGTGAAGATGTCAGGAGGCACAAATCTTCTGATGCGAAATATTGCAACACCTGGCTTTCAGGGTTGCCAGTCATGGGAACATTCAGCATCCAGGTGAGGTATATTAGGAGAACCACACATTGCCTGGGAAGACTCAGACATCTAACGGGAGAAGGAGAAGGCATTGCTGTCCTCTTTCCTCATACGATAACTCAAGAGCTGGGGAGGTCATTTAGCTAAAGTGAGATTTGACTCTGCCTGAAGGGATTTGGGGACACATTCTCCATTACACAAAGCAGTCAACTATAATGGTCAATTAAATTGTACAACACAAAACAGGGGGATTTAGGACAGGGCTGGACAGGTGATCATAGCTCAGAACTTGGGAGAAAAATGGCATTTCTGTAGAGGGATAAGTGTTATTGTTTTCTGCCCTACTTGCTGCTAAAATGTCTTAACTTTTTTTAACTTGAAGGCATGATCTGAGTATACTGAACCTAGACATCCCTTCTTTTTTCTACTTTCAAAACCACTGTCCCAGTTTCTGTCCGCCATAAATATAAATAACTTGGTTAGGAAAGGTGGCAAGGATGAGGAGAGAAGCTTATTATCCTCTTCCCCACTAGCAATTTTCAATACCAGCTGCCACTGTGACATTGACACAGTGGGATCAAATATGATGAACCACAAGGTGCCACTTTAACTGTCACTTCAAATTCCTGGAGTCTTCATATATTTAGTCATGTTTATTTATAAGATAAATTTCCTGTTTCTATATTGGCACTGATTTTAAGCTGTCTGAAACTAAGCATTGCCTGTCAGAATGGGTCTCTTACTAAGTATGTATCATGGCAAATATCATATTCATAACCCAGAAAATTATTCTTTCCAGTCTATGGAACCAAACATCTATTGTAGTCTCATTTACTCTCCACCCCAATCAACAGCCCCATCTTTTTTTCCCCTTTCAATCTAGCAGATATTCTTTCATGTTGCTGTGAGCTGATTTTGAGATTTCCTTGAGTGATTTTCAAATCACCTGACCATCTGTTTCAAATTTAAGCAGCTCCAGATGCAGTCAATCTAAATATGGGAGTTATGTTGTAAATTATGTTCAGAGCTACCCTTTAAATTGTCTGGAGTTCTTTTTGTTGATACTAACTCTTCCATGCGTAGGGCTATAATTGACTTTAAAACTTGTAAGCACGTTATTATCTGGAAGAAAAAACTCAGTGTTGAAATAATGTTGATGAAGGCAACAAACAAAACAATGCCTGAAGTAGACTCCCAAACAGAGCAAGTTCAGAGGGATCAATTAATAGTAGTTCACTTGGAATGGGTGAGATTGGTAACTGTGAAAATCCTGCTATAGCTGTGTCTCAGGGGAGATGACAACAAATCACTTCCATCCGTTCAAAAGAAGGAATAAATCTTAACCTGGGGTTTTTAAGTAGGTTAGTTTCTGTTAGGCATGTTATATGTGAATTAGGATTGGTGCCTAGATCAGATGATCTTATGTCTTTTCCAGAATTTCCTGTCTCAGATGTTGTAGATCTAGGACACTGAGGTCTTCAATTACCAGAAGCCGTTATTTTCTAATGAATATTGAGTTTTTTCATGCAAAATGCATAAGTTAATATTGGATTTAAATTATCAAGGTTCAACAGAACAAAAGTCAGAGCAGGTGTTCCTTCTGCCAACGGAAGGGCAATGTGTGGATTGACTGGGCCACAGAAAGTAGGAGAAAGAGACAAAAACTTTCACTGCAGAAGAAAGTATTGCAAGAAAATTTGCTCTGCTGACTCAACAGTCATCTGTGAGGAGAATGAAGACACATCTTCACAGCTGTTAATCTGGGGCCTTGCACCAAACCTAAAATTTACTTCCTATGGCTAAAAGAGAACATCAGATATATGTAAGGCTATTGCTGAATGTCCCTTTGTTACAGAGAGGACTTATTTAATGAACTGTCAGACCAAAGCAAGGCAATTTCAAAATATTTCCTATTTTTCTTTAAAGACTGAGTTCTGCTGCATAGAACTGTGTGGAGGCCTGATGAATAAGTGCTTCACTTACAAATCCATGGGATCCAAGAAAAGCCAAATCAGCAGAGGAAGATAATGATGAGTGCATTTACTCTGTAACCAGAATTAAGAAAATACAGCTGGATGAGTTGCCAATCAAAAACAGAAATTAATTTCTCTAACAGTTTAGGTGATGGTTTTAAGATTAACTAAATAACAGAATCACAGAATGGCTTAGGTTGGAAGGAGAGATGATCTTGTTCCAACACTCCTGTCATGGGCAGGGACATCTTCCACCAGACTAGGTTTCTCAGGGCCCCATCCAACCTGGTCTTGAACACTTCTAGGGACGGGGCAACCACAGCTTCTCTGGGCAACCTGTGCTAGGGCCTCACCATGCTCACAAGTAAAGAATTTCTTCCCAATGTCTAATCTAAACCTACTCTTTCAGTTTGAAGCCATTTCCCCTTTTCCTGTCACCACTTGTGAGAAGTCCCTCTCCAGCTCTCTTGTAACCCCTTTGGGTACTGGAAGATGCTCTAAGGTCACCCTGGAGCCTTCTCAAGGCCAAACACTTCCAATTCTCTCAGCCTGTCTTCACAGGAGAAGTGTTCCAGCCCTCTGATTATCTTTTTTACCTCCTCTGGACCCATTCCAACAGGTCCACATCCTTCCTTTGCTGTGGACCCCACAGCTGGATGCAACACTGCAGGTGGGGTCTCACCAGAGCAGAGTAGAAGGAGAGAATCCCCTCCCTCACCTGCTGCCCACAATGCTTTTAATGCAGCTCAGGACAGGTTTGGCTTCCTGGGCTGCAAGGGCACCTTGCTGGGACATGTTAGTCTTCTTATCCTACAACATCCTCAAGTTTTTCTCCTCAGGGCAGCTCTCAATTCCTTCATGCCCCAGCCTGCACTTGTGCTTGGGATTGTCCCAACACAGGTGCAGGACCTTGTTATTTCTAGTAGAGAAGAGGGAACTTTTAGACAGACAGTTGGATAGACAGACAGTTGGATAGACAGACACACAGATCAAGAAATTGTGATCCTTGGGCAAGGGAGTGAAAAATTTTAGATTAGTTTTATTTTTTATAAAATGTCCTTTAGAAAGGATTGCATTTTTTGATGTTTTTCATTTGTTAATAGTAATACCAGCCAGCAAGACATTCCAGGGTTTCATGGATGGATGGAGCTCTCAGTACTCTCTGCATGGGCTGAATGAAGCAGAACAGAAATTGGCAAAATACGATTATTATCTTTGTTATTTAATATTCATAATAGAGTGGTACTCAGGCAATCTAGCCAAGTTTATACTGCGGTAGGTTTTTTTTGCTTAGTCTTTTTTCAGCAAGTTTAAGCTCTGCAGTCCTGATCTTACTGTCTAAACAAGGCACAGAAAAGTCTGATTTAAAGGAAGTTTAAGGCAAGAAATGAAGACTAAATAAAGTACACAGCTTTCAGCCAGTCTGAATTTGTCTGAAGCTTCCCAGGTGTGAAGACACAGACAAATCATCACATGAATGAACATGATTATGACATTGGTGGGAGGACACAGACAGTAAGTTCGAAACCAGTCTTCCAAGGATCTTAGAGAGGAGCAGAAGGAGACAAATATGCAGGAAATATTTTTGTGAATTCTCCAGTTCTCTAAAGCAAGAGAAGAGAGAAGGTGACACATTGTGGGAGTTGGTTATGTGCCAGAGGAGAATGGTTCTGTTCTGTAGGACATCAAGTATCTGCTTTGGGTAGCTGCTCTGGATGTACCTATGTCTGGGATGCCAAGTTAGTTTTAACAGCTAAAACTGCTTTAAATATCCCATAAAGGGGACATTTCCATGCAAACTGTCATGCAAGGAGTGTAATTTCAGGGTTTTTTAATATTTAGGAACTTAAAGGAAACAGAAGCTTGTACATGTCATTGGAGAGCAAGTCCAAGCCAACAATTTTTGTTACTTTTTCTCTAATCCCATTGCTTGAAGACCTCTTCCAAATTAATCAAACTGCCTAGAGCAAGGATTTTTAGCATTTGTCTTCATTACACACCTTCCTAATTACAGCTGCTTGACCATATTGATGCTTCCTGACAAATTTATGTATAATTTTTACAAGAGGCATAGTCTTGATTCTGGCATATTTCTGAAGACACTTCCGTTCTCAAAACAGTTTCAGAGTTGAGTTACGGTTTAGAGGAGGAATGCTCTTCAGCAAGAAAAACAGGAACTTCAAAGTAATGTTTTGTTCATATTCAGTCCTTTCTTCATGATATTCACTTGAGCTTGTTTAACTTTCATGTCGATTCAGTTTCAAAGAACGGTGCTGGCTTCAAAATGAGAGTGAATTTAAAAGGGTGGTGAAGGGGTGGGGAAGAGATCTGGGCTGAGGAAAAGAGTCTTGTCTTCCTGACTTTTTAGCTCAGTAAATTGAACAACTTCTATTGTTTTTGTCATCTTTCAAATGAAACTGGAGCTGCTGCGTTTATATTTCAGTGAAGGACTAAACAACACAGCATTTATGCTTGAAGTGTTTCTGCTGTATTTTAAAGCACTTGTTGCTTTTTATTTTTCCATAGGAGAATGGATAAAACACTTGGTGCTGGCATTCCATGTGTGCATTCTCTGTTTTGAATGTCTGCCATTCCATTTTGATGATCCATAATATTTTAAGCATACTTAGACCTTTCTCTCTAGACTAGACTCCTTTCTACACAGTACACTCAATTGTCTCATTTTTTTAACTTCATGCAAGAGCTGTGCCATATGAGAAGTTGTTTTGGGAAATGCTTAAGGACACATAGAGCTGTCAGAGTGACATTTCCTCATCTTAATTGTAATGTTTTCTAGATGTTCTTGTTTAGAGATTTTTTTTTTCTTTTGCATTCACATTCTCTGCATAAAATTTGACGGCCAGGATAGACTGAGGTCAGGATACAGTTGCTCAGATTAATGTATCTGCAATCAATCTCCATTAGAAAACAAATTGAACTATTTTCAGATATTCTGGCCTGCTGCAGATTTCATTAATTTGGTTCCTTCTTGTGAAATTTAGCCTGAGGTGTAAGGACATTGCTGGCTACTCTCCCAAGTAGGTGTGGTTTTGTTAACACTGTCTCCTGTGCTTGGGCTGGAGTTTATCTTTGGCAAGGATGAAGGAGTCTCCCTCAGTAACAGTGTTTGAGGAGTCCCAGAATCCCTTACTGCGAATATGCATTTATTTCCACCAGCACTCTTCCATCCCAGTAAGGCCAAATGAGCTGTAGTCTCCATTAAAGGAGTGCTCCCTTTGATCACTATGTTTTTTATAGGCAGTTCTAAAAGCTTTACAGCTCTGGTTGCTTGAAATTGAAATAGCAACAAAAATATTCTCAGAAATTAAAACCAGAAATTAGGTTTTTTAAGACCTACTAGTATGCCCAGTTTTTATTTTATGATGAGAATGTTCTTTTTTTTATTTAATCTACAAAATTTGCTTTGATAGTGTGTCAGCTTTTGATACTTCAAGTTATACTAAAATACTTTCATTCATTCAAAACCAGGAACTTTCAAATTAAAAAAAAAAATGTGTTGGGATAAAAATAAAGTTGATTTTCTTTGGAAAGTCACATTTACTATTAGACAGTGTGAAAGGGAAAAATAAGCCATTAGTTATTCTTAACTACATGTCTTCAGAAACACAAATATCAGATTGTTTATTCCTATGCTTATCAACTTGTAGTTGTTCATACAAAAACTAAGACCATGTATTAAAACACTGCAGCATGTAGCACACCGAACTTAAATCACTCCTTAAAGGTGCAACAGGGATTTCAAGAATAAGGAAAAAGGTGTGCATGGGGTCAAATGACTTACCCATAGGCACACCAGAACTCTCTGTCACGGCTCTCAACCAGGCCTGGTTCTGCATGTCAATTGTGTCCTTCTCTCGTAGTCCTTTGAGTCTGCATTTATACCAGCCATTACACATTCAAATAAATGCAGTGTGAAGTCATATATATATATATATATGTATACACACACACAGATATATATATTTGGTTCTCACATTGCATATTCAGAGAAACACACGTTTATTATTAATGTTGATAATGAGATAATAAGCTGTCACCAGGGATTGTGATGAGCAGCATCAAGGCAAGTCTATTGCTAGCATCCACACTGGAATTTCTGCCAAGGAAACGTAATGAGGAAGACTGGGTGGGGGGGGGGGGGGGGGGGGAAAGAAGCAACAGCACCTGGTAGTGTGAGGGGTGTGTGGGCTGGGAACACTATCTTGGGAGATCAGCAGTTCTGCTTGTAGAGATGCAGTTTAGCCTGTCATTTAGCTTTTTTTGGTATTTTTCCTTTTGAAATGAATGTTATACTCATTATAGGTGCCAAACTGACAGCCCTTAAGATTGAAGTTCCTTCTTATGAAATCAAGTGTAGTAAGCAGCAGCAAGAGAAGCTTTTTCAGACATGCCTGTCAATAAGTCTCCACCTTGATCAGGAAAAGACAGAAAATAGCTAAAATTCATCTTTGGTCTTTGTACTTTGCCCTGTAGCAAAGGGATTTTTAATGCTATTTCTGTTGTTTCCACTTTCACTTTGGAAATGAATTGGGATCAATATTTTTGTCTTTGGTCACTAACAAACCCTAAGGATGAGTAATGTTTGATTGCCTTTCTCTCACCTTGTTATTGATAGGTGACCCCAGCTTTAACACTGACCATGTACCGCCATCATTAACTTGGTAGTAATTAAGTTTTGAAGGGTCTTAACTGACACTTAAAAAACATCTAAGGGAAGAAACTGAAAAACTTATTATAGGGCCAGATACCAATGGTTATATCATAATGTGTGTAGCTTTACTTTCTGATCCCCTAATGCTCTTGTTTTCTCTTACTTCTTCTTAAAATATTAGCTTCCAGTCCCTAAATTCCATGAATGCTGTCTGCTAAGCTCCTGCTGGTTTGCCTTTCTGTGGAGCAGCTGAATTGTCTGATTTTCAGGTTTGGTTTGTTGGGTTCATAATAAAAAACAAGACAGGAGAAAAACTTCCAGAACTTACCTGTTTATTTCCTCTGCTCTGTGGAAGTATCAATTATGTCTAGTCTATTCCTGATGGATATTTGTCTAAGATGACCTCAAAAGTTTTCAAAGAATGGGGTGTCTTTATGGCAAGAATGACCTTCCATAAACACTGTACTATTTAATATAGGCAGTGGACTGGACAAGATGGGCCATCTGCATGGTGTGAGTGCTATCAAATAATTTCCTGACTCACCTATACAGGGTTAGTTAAAATAGTTCCTCCTGTTTTACTGAAACTGGGATTGTCAGTCCCCTAAGAAAATTAAGTCCCAACTTTCAGTTATGTTTTATTGGGCTTTTATGTCTATGAATACCTACACCCTAATTTAAGTCTTTACTTGTCTCACAAAGATCCAAAGACATAGCAGCATGAGAAGACAGAGGCTGAGATTAGGTATGGGTCAGATTCAGCAAAGAAGCAGGAATGAGGACAGTGATGATCTTCTTAATCCTCCAGTCAACAGCTGTAAAATGGGAGCATGATGTGGATTCATCACCTCTGCCTCATCCATCAAGTGTGTGCTGACCTATGAAGAAACTTAGATGCACCCAACTTAGCACTGAAAGGAACTTCTGGAGAGTGGGGCTCAAACTCCCCTGTTTCATTGGACTTGAAGGTCATTGGATGTATTGAAATTCAAGCAAGATGTGAAAGGTGAGATGAAATCTGACTCACCTGTCCTGTGAGTTACTGTTCTTTACCCTGTGCCAGCAGCTCGTAACTTCTGTATCCACCTAGAGGAGAAATCCCAAAGGAAGAAGAGCACACAGGCTTTCATGGACCATAAATCTCTTTGAAGCCACAATCTCTTCCAATGCTTCAACAAATCAAAGCAACAACCACTGTTTCCTGTTCTTCTTTAGAAACCAACACTGGCAGAAACTGGGTCATTAAGAAATCCACAGAACACAAATGTGGGGAACAGGTGCATTTCTGAAAGGGGGCCATACCACAGTGCAATCAAATGCCAAAAATCAGAGCTGGATGTCTCAATACAAAACCTGTTTCTTCATACAAGTTTTATCCCAAAATGGATGAAGTCAGTGACAGTCTCTTGACAGCCACCAAAGAGAACCTGTGTGGAGGTAATGGATGCTGGAAGGGGAGGATCAGAGCTGAGGGGCTCTGTGGGCAATGTTAAATATTCCTTCTGTTTATGACAAGGTAGATGTGATCAAATTAGAACTGGGGACATGGGAACAGGTACTCAACAGCCACTCTGCCCTTCAGTTCTTTAGGCTTTTTTTTGTCAGAGGAAACGCTCAACTTATTTGAAATGTACACAGAGATTTCTCTGAAATAAATATCATGGACTTGTATGTTACATTTTCAAGTAAAACAAAAAGGAAGCAAAATACAAAATTGTCAACCTCCAAAACTCTGCCTAAACTCTCATTGTGATATATTGCCGTGGGAAAGCCTGCCAGGCTGTTTAACACCTTTATTGCTTGATCCTGGGAGCTCAATTTATTATTTACTGATCCTTCTCCTGTCATTGGTCATGACCACATATCTGCTTATATTATTCCTAGCAGGTTTTCCAGCACACATTGGTTCAAAAATCAATCACTTCCTAGATCCATCATTTCTGTCCTGCTTTTGGGCTACATGTCTCAAGTGCTAATCTGCCAGTGGCAGTCTAATGCTGTTTACAGCAGCACCTGCTTTTGCCACATGAGGAAAGAAAGGCTTGCCTCTTGTTTCTTCAGCTGAAGCACCGTAATAAATAGATGACATGGACAAATAAATACATATATCTCTTCAACAGTACAGGAGTTCCCTGCTGTACATTTATTTATGTTCGGCAAATTTTCACATGGTTTCACCATTTCTCTGGGAAGATGGTTCTTCACAATATCAAATCATCAGTATTTGTTTGAATTACTGTCATTTTATACTACCTTGAGCTTACTTTCATCCTATTACTTATATCCTTAAGTGATATTCTAAATCATTCTCATCCTCTTGTTGCTTATTCCTCTCTATATTGCATACCAAGATATGAATTTCTAGTTTTATTCATCATTCTTACTGTTCATTTATTACTTAAAGATTTTAACATATGATTTTGGATAACATTTTTGATGGTATTTTTTTTCACACTTAAATGTGAGGTATAGAGAATGATGTTTATAATAACACTGGCCTATTTTTCTGCCATATCTCTTTGCAAGCAACTGCACATTTTGCCGTCTTTCTTAGAATTGGCCTTTCTGAGTTCTTCTCTCACTTAGTATTGATAGTTATCTTATTGATTTTGTGAATTTTCAGATCGTGTTTTGTCCTATTTTGATAGAATCTTAGAATCATTACATTGAAAAAACCCTTGAGATCATCAAATCTGAACATGAGCCCAACGCTTCAACACAGCTGAACAACCCCATGTTCACCACTAAACCATGCCCCTCAGCACTACATTTACACATCTCTTAAATACCTCTAGTGATGGTGACTCCACCCCTTCCCTGGGAAGCCTGTTCCAATGCTTGACAACCCTTTCGGTGAAGAATTTTTTCCTACTATCCAATTTTTTGGCCAATTCCTCTTGTCCTGTCACTTGTTACTTAGGAGAAGAGCCTGACCCCCACCTGTCTACTACCTCTTTTCAGGGAGTTTGAGAGGGTGATAAGGTTTTTCATGAGCCTCCTTTTTTTTCCAGACTGAACACCCCCAGCTCCCCCAGCTGCTCCTTACCAGCCTTGTGCTCCAGACCCTTCCCCAGGTCCATTGCCCTTCCCTGGACTCACTCCTGCACCTCAATGTCTTTATTGTTGTGAGTGGCACAGAACTGGACTCAGTACTTGAGGTGTGTCCTCACCAGTATCAAATTCTATCCTTGTTTTCCAAGTCTCTTAATTCAGGTAATTATGATCCATTTTCACACTTTCTCTGATGTTCACATCTTATTTACTGCTATGTCAGACTACTACTGTGCTAAGTTTTGCACACAAAAGGCCTTTCCTTAAAGGAGATGCATTGTAGACTCATAACAAATGTGGTTGGTTGACCCTGGCTGGACACCAAATGCGCAGCAAAGATGTCATTTCTCTCCCCAACTGGACAAGTGAGAGAAAACATAAAGAAAGGCTCATGGAGTGAGATAAGGACAGGAGGAGATCACTCACCAGTTACAGATTTGACTTGGGGAAATTAGCTTAATTTACTACCAAACAGATCAGAGCAGGAGAATAAGAAATACAAACCAAATCTTAAAACACTTTTCCTCCACCCCTCTCTTCTTCCCAGGCTCAACTCCACTCCCAAATTCTCTACCTTCTTCCCCAGCAGAGGCACAGGGGGACTGGGATTGGGGGCTGCAGTCAGTTCATTGTATGTTACCTTAGTTGCTCCTTCCTCCTTGGGGACAGGACTCCTCACACCCTTCTCCTGCTTCAGTGTGGTGTTCCTCCCACAGGAGACAAACCTCTGTAGCAGACTGGCCCTGTCAAGACACCAGACACCCACCAAAACCTCTCTATCATTCCCTTCCACAGCTGGACAGGGGAGAGAAAATAAAATGAAGGGTTCATGGGTTGAGATAAGGCCCAGGATAGATCATTCACCAAATACCATCACAGGAAAAACAGGCTCAACTTGGGGATATGAATTGAATTTATTACCAACAGAATCAGAGCAAAACCACCTTCTCCCCACCCCTTGCTCCTTCCCAGCCCTACCTCCTCCCCCAGTGTGCAGGGAGACAGGGAATGGGGGTTATGGTCAGTTCATCACACATTGTTCCTGTCACTTCTTGGGGAGAGGAGTAATTCCCCTGCTACATGGGTCCCTCCCACGTGAGACAGTCCTCCACGAAATACTCCAAACTGAGTCCATTCCATGGGCAACAGTCCTCCCCAAACTGATGCAATGTGGGTCACTCTTCCATGGGGTCAGTCCTTCAAGGACAGGGCTCTTCTCTCCATGGGGCCACACAAAGGTCCCTGCCAGGACCCTGCTCCAGCACAAGCCTCCCACGGGGTCACAGCCTCCCTTGGGCATCCCCGTGCTCCAGCGTGGGATCCTCCATGGGCTGTAGGTGGATCTCTGCTCCCCCATGTGCTGCAGGGGCACAGCTACCTCACCATGGGCTGCACCAGGGGCTGCAAGGGAATCTGCTGCAGTGCCTTGATCATCTCCTGCCCCTCCTTCTCCACTGACCTTGGTGTCTGCAGAGATGTTCCTCTCACATGTTCTCACTCTGCTCTTCCCTGGCTATAATTGCAAACTGCACAAGAACTTTTTTTTTTCCTTCTCAAATATGTTATCACAGAGGCATTACTATCATGCCTGATGGGCTCAACCTTGGCCAGTGGCAGATCCATCTTGAAGACAGTTGGCACTGGCTCTCTTGGACATGGGGGAACCTTCTGGCAGCTTCTCACAGAAGCCACCCTGCCCCTCCCATAAAACCTTACCACACAAACCTAATACAACAAAATAAATAATCAGGAGGAAAAATACTCAAAGAGGGAAAGAGAAATTATCACTGAAGACAGTTGTGTGTGGGTCATACTATTTAGATGCTATTTAGATGTATTCCTGATTTCAAATCCTCATTTTTTAGAGTTTACTGTTTAAAGACTCCAAGGTTGATCAGTTAGATTGTAAGGTTGGCTGTGCACTGTTTTAGATACTCCACAGGAATACTCAATTCTTAAGAGATATTAATTTTCATGTTGCCTCATTGAAAGCCCTCTGATGTGATTAAAATCACAGCATGGGCACTGACCATAGGATGTTACGAGGCCCTAACATGAGGAATGGGGCTCAGAGAGAACTTCAGGGAAGAGTTAAAACATTGTGAGCAGCCAAGAAAGCAGAAGAAGGGTGAAAGGGAAGAAGAAAGTTTTCATTGTTTGAAACAACCTTTCAGGACTGTTTAAACTTAATTGAAACCTGTCTAACTTTTCTATAAACCCAGATTAGGAACACTGAAATGGAATAATAATCTTTTCTGTTCACTTTTACAGCGACTGAACTTTTTTAAGGACTTGAAAAAATAGTAGCTAATATTTTGAGGATATGTGTCTTTATTTCTTTTTAAGGAATGCTTATATTTGAATCTCTTAAACACAACATAAAGCCTGTTATTTTTCTTTCAAAGTTACACTCTGTGCCAAAGCAAATCTTTCAACAAAATAAGTTTTCCTTAACTGACCTCTGCTGGAGCTGTTTTGTTTTTGTCTTAAAAGAGATTCTGGCAAGAACATTGAAGGTTCCAGATTTGCTCTGTGATTCTTGCTTGTTCTGTGGCTCTCAACTGGCCATCCATTATTTATTGCCGCACAATGTGTGCCTTGATGACCCTGAAAAATGGGCAGAGTCTACAAAGCAAAGCAGGATCTCTGCTCAGAGGATTTTATGATCTTCTGAAGTACTTTTGGAAGTTATAGAAAACAGCAGAGTTCTCACCACTACCACTGTACTGAGTCCAGCAGTTGTTGGGGTATGGTGTATTTTTCAGAGCTGCTGCACTCACAGAACAGTCTCTCTGGATGATGAGCCACACTCTCCAGGAGAACAGCTACTACAGTCTTTGCTACTTTGGTATCACACAATTGCTGAGGTTGGAAGTGACCTCTGGAGATTGTCCAGCCCACACCCTGCTCAAATCAGGCTTTGCTAAACCAGGTTGTTCAGGGCTATGCCCAGCTGGATTTTGAATATATCCAAGGACTGAGATCCACGTCTCTTGGCAGAACACTTCAGTTCTTAGTCATCCTCACAGTGAAAATGTTTTTTTCTTTCCTGTGTGTCAACTCATGCCTATTGCCTCTTGTCCTTTCAGTGGGTACCACTGAGAAGAGCCTGGCTCCATTGTCATTACAACCCCCGCACTCCCCAGTCAGGTACTTGTACACATGGATAAGATTCCCTCTGAGTCTTCTCTTCTCTGGCTGAGCCAGCCCTTCTCTTACAACCTCTTCTTATATGTCAGATGCTCCAGTCCCTTAAGTATCTTTGTAACCCCTCACTGGACTTGCTCCAGGACATAAAAAACTCTCTTGTCCTGGGGAGCTCAGCACTGGACACAGTGGCATCAGTACTGAGCAGAGTGAAAGAATCCTGCATCCATCCCTGAAAACTGTGTCTAAAAAGGAGGAAAGCTTTGTTGGGAGCACAGTGAAGGCGACATCAGAGTTTTGAGCTGTCTGGAGGTCTATCTAACTTTTGTCTCTATGCTCTTTTGTCTCTATGCTGCATTGCATTTTGTGTTGCTTTCAGAGCAAACAAAGACTCACATATCAGTAAGAATGCCCTGTCTTTGTATGTTGTTTACTCCTGATCTAGATTAGTCTCGATGAAGACTGTGTGTGATTGAAATTGGATGCCCAGGGACTCTTTGCCCCAGAGGGGTTTCTAAGCATTTTAAGTGCAGCATTGGGGTGTGCCCTGGTATGAAATGAAGTAAGGAAGGCTATGTGAAATGCTTGTTTTGAAACACAGCTCTCATGAAAAATTCAAGAGGAAATGCTTTCCTTTTGTTCACTGACAGTTCATCTAGTTTGCAGCTACAGAAAGAGAGATTATTATTTTGGGGTACTTTAATGTGTGGGAGCTTTTAAGTGGATATAGATTTGTTCTGTTTGTTGTCAAGGTGCCAGAAGTTCTTGAAGCCTGATAATGCTCTTTCCATGTTTTATTCAGGTTGTCATCAGTAATGAAATATAATTTAATTTTACTTTCCTATTATGTTTTTCTCATTTCACTATCAAAAAAGAAAGTGTGCAGAATATTTTTTATCACTGCTTACAAATAAGGGAGTTTTACAAACAAATCTATGCAAAAAATTAATGTTTTTGTAGAAAGGCTTTAATTTATTATTTAGCTCTATTTCTCCAGTGATAGTAAAAACATGCTTTTTATGAACATCATAGTACCCTTAATTCTCGAAGACAATTTACACATTAAAAATAAATTGCAAAATCCCAGTAGGTTTCAGGATGTTGACACATTTTAGATTAAGGATGGTAATTTTGATGGTTGCTAACTTTTAAATAAGTTAAACGGCTAAAAATGATTAGCAAGAGCTGTTTGTTTTAAAAAAGGAGGAAAACCCACATTCATTGAGACTAGACTGATAGTCTTTTCTCTTCAAGATGGGATCTCAACACTTTTTCCTTTGCTCTATTGCTAAGAGTTCAAAGAGAAAAATAAAAAAATAATCTTCTTAAGATGGCAGGATGCAGTCTGGAGAGGGCCTGCAAATACATCTTCCAAGACATCCATGGGATGTGGATATTTGTTTCTGCCCTCTTTCTGATGGGAGCTGGCCAATCTCTCATTGCCTAGTCAGGTATTGTTTCTAGTCTTTAATGTAGCCTTTGTGTCAACTCAATGTCCATCCACAAAGCCAGCTGGCTGGCAAAGGAGGAATTGCTGCAGTGGTTCCTTGTGGTCACAACTGGCATAATTACCAAACAGGATTTCCTTAAACCAATGGCTTGTCCTACTCACTGGAAGCACTGACTCCTTTCAGCATTTCACTGCCATCCTCAGTGTGGAAGATCAGCAGTTCCTCCCTTCTCACCACCCTATCACATGGACTCATTTTGTGTTCTGACTGCTTCTGCAGCATCATCTCCTGCAGCCCTGGCGCCCATTTCCTAACAAAAATCTTCATCCTTCTCAATCACTCTCATTGATTTCCCCTTAATCTTCCTCATTACACTCCCATAACTCCTCTTCTGCTCCCAGAACTGCACTTGCTTGAAACAGATCTTAAAAAGAACCAGTCCTTTGGCTATCATGTACATTTTCTGTCCTTTTACAGATTTTTATTTAAATCCTATTTCTTTTGCATTCCTTCATTAGATTGCTGTCAAACCTCTGTGCGTTTTTGCCTCAGGATAATACACTACATATGCATAATACATAGTTTGGATGTCAATAGATTTTATTACAGTTTAGGATAGTGGTTCTGGTTAATTTCATGCTATCCACAAACTAGGTATTAAATTGTTGTCTCTGACAGGAAGGTTATACTATAGGCTAAATTTTACCCTGAATTACATTCAAGTATCTTTCTATCAGAGTTAGAATTTGGCCTATAATGCATCTGGGATTGAAACAGAGAAGTTCTGGTCTCCTTATCGGACCTGACATACAATCCTGTCACAATACAGATGCACCTCCCTGATATAAAGAAAGTGAAAAATCTGCAGTTCATGGTGAATTTTTGTGGTTAATGGTATCTGATAAAATACAAGTGAATTAACAGCACCATGAGGGAAGGCTGAGGGAGAGAAGGCATCCAGGGAAGCGTTGCTACATTCCTAGCAGAAGGGCAAAAGCAAAGAAATGTAGGTCAGTGAAAAAGCCAGAAGCAACAGTAAAGTACTGAGAAAATTACAGAAGAAACAAGACAAAGTGACTGCAACAGTGCTTAATCCTCATCACATCTCAGGACATACTCAAAGCAGATGTAAAACCCAGAAATCAGCAAAGCTACATCAGTCCTTTCCTCCTCCTTCAGCAGCACATGAGAAACAAAGCAGTCATTTTGCAAACTCACCTCTTTATGTATACAAGGTCTCATTTCTGAAACAACCCCCCACTTTGGAATTTCACCAACAATTCTTTCCTGTCCACTGAAGAACAAACACAAGCAAAACACCGGTCTTGCCTCACTGTGTGAATAGAAAGTGATCAAGAAAAAACTGGATGTGGTGCTATGGTTTAGCTGATGCGGTGTTTGGTCAAAGGTTGGATTTGATGATCTTGGAGGTTTTTCCAACCTTTATGATTCTATGATTCCAAGAAATGCTCTGCACACCACTACAGAAGGATAGCACGTTGCTCACCTGACCTCCCACATCTTGACTACTGTTTCGTAGACGCCAGAGTTCAGGAGTAACAGGCCCTCCCATGCAAGAAGGCTGATAGCACAGCTCGTGTGTACCCTGGTTCAAGACCAGGCTCCAGTTTACTCCAGTCAGTCAGCCACCCTTTCCCTTTCCCATGTTTGTAATCTGGATACAAGGCAGTTGAGCTTTTGACATGTGCAATTGTTACAATCCGGTTTAAACCCAGAAGAGCAAAGAAAGCTAAGTCTCTCTGCATAAACTGGAACTTAGAAGGTTTAAAATATTCCCAGAAACGAGACTAAAACCAAACGAGGTTAGATGTTGATGCCAAAAAATTGATGTATTTTATTTAATAGTAGAGAGGCAAAGAGAAGGAAAGAGAAAAGAAAGAAAGAAAGAAAGAAAATAGAAAAAGAAGTGTGGGGTGGGGGGGTGGGGGGACAGGGAGAGGTGACAGGGTTTAGGAGGAAGCATATTGGGACCCATCTGAGGGTCTCAATGATGTCTCATTGCTCCCCTCCATCTGCTCTGCTGGTGGTGAGGGTCTCCCATCACTGCCGTGGCCACGCCGCCACCACACCACAGGCCAAAGAGTGCAGAATCCCGTGGATTAAGACATGCTTTGGGCCAGGTGGGAATGCCCACATGTCTCCCTTGCAGGGGCTGGCTTGACACTGTCCCTTGCAACACTGAGGGTCTGTTGCATCATCTCTGGTGCTCTGGTGCAGGGTCTGGGGACCCCTTTGAGGGGGGCCCCTTTGATGGGCCATGTCACCCCCTTCTGCTGTGGATAAGCTTCCCCCCCCAGTGAGCACCCCTCAGCTGGGCTCCTCTGCACAGGGGAGGATGGGCGGTCACTGCGCCTCTGACCAGAGGCTTTTCCAAGACACCCAAAGCCTCTCCTCCCTCCACCCCTTGGTTCGAGGGTCTGTGGGAGCCTGGCAGCTGATAGCCCTGGGGCTGTGGTCTCCACCTTGCAGGTGTTAAGCCTGTGCTTTGTGAATGTCCCCAGCCCTGAGCTGTTACTTTATCTTATCTTCATCAGGGAGGGGTGTAAGGCCCCAGTCAGGGCCCTATTCAGGGTGTGGTAGTCTTCTTTGCAGCTTTTGTAATACAGTTTTAAAAGGCCTTCAAGAAAATTTTTAAGTCATAAACCATAATATTTCAGTCTCTGACAGCAATAAATAAAACAAGGAGTGGGAAGCAGGAAAAGGTATACAAGCATTAGGGCCACACAAAGAATTAGAATATTCTGAAAAAAATTTAAAATCTGGCTGGCCTCCTGAATCTCTCTCCTGTCCCAGATTTAGTTTCTAATAATCTGTCCCATCTGTGACACACAGGATCACTGGGGCATTTTCGGGGTTGATTCATCCAAACATAAGAGATCCCATCCGCAAGGATGCATCTTTCCTGCACAGAACTGACTTTGTGGAAGCAGGTAATTGGAAGCAATTAATCACACCAGAGACAAACAAACTTAGACATAAATCATTAAGCTAACAAGAACATGATCTGCTTCTCTACCCCCTTCCATCTCCTCATCTGCCTCCACGCAGCTTGGAAGAAAGGCCTTGGCTTGCAGAGAAAATGTTACCAGTGCATTTTATGGCTTATAATGAGAGCAGGAGGGCTTGCTTTATTTTTTTCCTTTGTACTTTTAATCCCTTGTGTGACTATGATGTGAGCATGTCTCTGTAGATCTTCCATACTGAGACCTCCAGCTGTATATAAAGAGAGAGCACTCTATTTAACCAGCATTAAGCATCTTTTGCTATATCACAAGTGTACTGCCCATTCAGCAAGTTTTCATGCTTGAAATACCCACACTGACTCTTGAGATGTGTCAGCTAGTTTGTGTAACAAACTAGTTCTGATAACGTGCCTTTATGACCACTGTCTGCAGCATCTCAGCTCTCATTCACATTCATCGTGCAATACAAGAGCCTTGCATCTCTGACCTCATTGCCCACAACCCACTTGTAATACTTTAGATTTAATGGTCTTATTGTTGAGCTGCCCTTGGAGGGATCCTTATGCTTTTCCTACCGGTCTCCTTGAAAAAGGTGTCTTATCAGAGCATTTGCACTTCAAAGTGCTCTAGGAGGGCCTGAATCAGCAGCCGTCTCACCAAACACAGCTTCTAGCTGGAGGAGAAGCTGGATTGTGTCCTTCACAAAGAGCAGGTGCTTTAGGAAATGAGAATGAATTACAAAAGGGCAGGTAACAGATCCTGGTCTCTTCTTTGCTACTCCATATTCTTTTATGTCCAGAAAAGCCCCTAAACTGGCTGGTGCAGGAAACACCCTCCAGTTAACTGGTTGCCAGGTGATGGGAATCCTTGAAATGGAGAAGTTACACAGCTGATTATATTCTTATCCTTTGTAACGTGAAATAATGACAATTTTGATACAGGCAATACTGAGAAAAGACTAACTGGAGAAACCAGCTAGCCAAAACAGAAATCTTGGAATTTGACTGGTGTAGACTTGAAGAAGCAGGGGCACAAGGGTGATCACAAGTACATGTATGACAAGAGAGCCTGAAGTGTGCAAATGAAATATCCAACTGCAGCAACTCTGTTACAAAGGAATAATCAGCCAAAGAGGAGACAAAACCTAATAATGTGTAAATTTTGTCTACACAAAAGGCTGTCTAGGTTAACACGATGATTCAATCCCCTGGAAAGGTATTTAGTCAGAAACATGCAGTTCTGTCCCACAAGGTGCAATCTCTGAATAGAAGGAAACATGAATTGTTGCTTTTTATGTTTAACTAGGTGTATAGGAAATCTAGATGACCCAAGTGATAAGAGTCCACCTTCAAACTCAGGAAACTTATCTAAAATATAGTAAACGAGTCAGTGGTAAGAGCCAAGTCCACCCCTATTTAAAATCCTTTTGGGGACACCTCTTTCACCCACCTTTATACATTACAATGTATGTACACCTCTCTCTGAACTAGCTCCAAGCACAGTCAATGAAGAGAAATAAGTACACGGGGGATCTGAATCATCTGGTCTATTTTAGCTCTCTACTTTAGGAGATGAATCACCTCTTGCCTGCTTCTCTCTGGCTACATGGGAAGTCTGATTACTCGTTCAGATGCAGATGATTACCTTGTAGATGTTTCTGTTGGAAATGATGTGCATTATCTTTCAGAACTCTTTGATATATTGAATGGTTGTGTGAAGAACTGAACCTATGCTTAGTTTTTGACAGTGAAGAGGATTAACTGAGTAATGACAAGAGATGGCTGCAATGATTGGGGAAGAATAGATTAGTCCATTCTCAGTTCCCTTGTAAAGCCCAAAATGTGAAGAAGGAGTATCTCCATGACTAGCAGAATTAATGTCCCATACTGTGTCACGTGGCATTCCTGGATGGAAAGGCAGAAACAGGGTGAGTGAGGTGATACCACGCACTGTATTCTGCATCTTTACTCCTCCCTATGCCAAAACTGTTGCTGCTTATTGTGCAGACTTGCCTAGAGACTTGGGGCTGTTGAATTAGCAGAATTAAGCAGTCAACCTGGTTATTTGGGGTATTTTATAAGTCTCTGTAATGTCACCAGTGTAATTCCTGTCTGCGGTGGGGAAAAGGGCTTCCAGAAGAGGAAATTTTTGTGGATAAGATCAATATCATTCAGAATAAATGGGCTGTTTGTTCTGTCCTGGCAACAAAAACAAACAAACAAACAAACACAGCAACAACAAAAACCCACCCAAAAACAAAACCAAAAACCACCAGAAACCATGAATTACTACTAGCATTTTGAAAATAAAATTGGAAATAAAAAGTGAATCACAGAGAAAGAAGTTAATTATGTGTGCAAAACTCCTTCAGTATTCAAACAACCTTGAATGTGAAAAAAGGCCACCTCTCCAGGTCTGAAGGGAAAGAGAGAGAAAATTACTAATATTAAAAACATTGTGCATGAGCAAGGAAGTCTACTGTTAAAAAAAAACCAAACCAACCAACCAACCAAACAACCAAACAAACCAAAAGCAATAGTGGTAATCTGCAAAGAGAGGACTGGTCATTTCAAAAGGTTCCCAAATGCATACCAGATAAAAACAGCACCATGACAATTTAGCCACTCTTTGAGGAGTATACCCCAAATATATTAGGGACTCGATGGAAAAGCAAGAGGAATGATAATTTGACCAAAGACAGATGAGAAAAACTGCTGTTCCTGAAGAACTTTTCTGTTCCTGGAGAACAGGCCAGATCCTTCTATCTGATCCACAAAACAATAATTGATAAATTTCACAGACATGAACTTACCTACTTTGAAGTGTGGAAGGAGCAATCCAGGACACACACAGGTGATGCCCTGGTCTGAGGCATTCCAAAGTGCCCAACTGTGCACATCTGCCAGCCTCCCAGTAGATGCACAGTAAGAGAAATTTAGGATAACATATATTACTTCACTTCTGCGGCTTTATCCAGAACCTAGGCCTACTTTTCTTTTAATCAATTATCTGCCTTTTGTTTTCAGGAAAGCGATTATCTCAAGCAGTAACCAAAATGAAGTGATGAGACTTTTAAGAATGGTTAATATCCAAATCCAGCTCTCTTTTCTTCTCTTTGCATTGATTTACAAAGGAAAAGGAGCAGACATTACCTGTGGTTGCTACTAGGCGCCATAACTGCCTGGGGAGTTTTTCCTAGAATTAAATCTCTTAGTTAAAGAAGGAAGAAGTCACCTTCAGTAAAATAAATATTCTAACAAAACTTTGCAAAGTTGACAAGAATGTTAGCTGCTGCCCCTGCCCCTTGTGTTATCTGTCTCTGAAGGCACAGCACAAAGGAAATACAGTCGAAAAGATCAATGACCTTTTGAACAAGAAAGTCTCTGAGAACAAAGTTGTGTTGTGTTCTTGTCAGTAAATTCAGTATTCCTTTTGTGAAACACAATTTAGTCAACCTATTAAATGCAACCATAGATCTTATTAGTGAAAAACTGCTAATTTAGTTTTTCTCCAATTATAGTGTAAGGTTTGGTGTAGAAGGAAAAAAAAAAACATTAAAACCAACTTCTGATTTGTCCAGCCTTTCCATTGTCTATAGTAGAAAAACAAAATGAAAAAGTTTTCTTCAGGCAAGAGAACAAGAAAACAATTATCTCCTTCCTTTTTTAAATTCCCTTTTCCCTGCCTACCTCGCCATCTCCCTTTATAGAGGGATTATTATCAGAAATAATAAAACCTATTCCCTAAGGATAAAGGATGAGTAAACCTTATGGAGGTGAGATTTTCTGAACCATTCATTTGAAAAGTCATTTAGTATTCATAACCCTTTCATTCTAATTTAAATCTGCATGGCTTGAGCCAGTTTTCTCTTGGACCAGTTTTACACCTGAACAACTCCTCTGGGAAGGCTTCTCCCCTGCATTGAATTTTGCACAGTGAATTATACCTGAAAGAAATGAGTGCTAGATGCTACAGCCCTGCTCTGGGACAATTCTTCATGCACCTTGCAGGGTAGAAGATGATTATCTGCAAGACATAAAGCAGCAGAGATCCTGGGCCCTTTGCCATTTATGGTGTTACTTCAGACTTTCAGTAGCACCAAAACCAAGGAACTTTGCAGGGATGATTCAGATGTAAGATAAAAGAATCTCCTATGAAAGAGGAAAGTATGGATGTGAGCTCTACTCCTTTGCTCTCTCCTCTCCTCTCCTCTCCTCTCCCTCTCTCTCCTCTCCTCTCCTCTCCTCTCCTCTCCTCTCCTCTCCTCTCCTCTCCTCTCCTCTCCTCTCCTCTCCTCTCCTCTCCTCTCTCCTCTCCTCTCCTCTCCTCTCCCCCTCAAGGCAGCCGCACAGAAGCAAGCAGCAGCCTTGCAGCTGTATAGCTGGGACAGTCCTGTGTTCTACCCAAGCCAAATAGCTCCTGCTTTGTGAAGACAAAGCCTTTCAGCAGGACATGGTGCGTGGTCACAGTGCCACACTACAGAGGCTGACTGTGTTCCCAAACTATCCCTCTTCAGAGAACAGTTTATCTAATAAGGAATGAAGCCTCAAATTGGAAGACTTCTTAGAGCCCATGTAAACATGGGAATGAGAAGGCTGCAAATCTTTCAGCAAAAATACCCCAGAGTACTATTTCCTTGTGTTGAGAGAAAGCTACTGAGAACAGGACATAATTTGCTTCTGAATTTGGGGGGGGGGGGGAGGGGGAGGGGGGGGGGGGCGGGAAATGGAAGCAAAATGTCCATTGAGTATATATTTTTTCTGGGAAGCTATTTCTGAATACAGAGGTCTGAAATCAGAGTGAGAATATTCTAAGACTGTTGCATGTATTCATCCACCCAGGAGTCAGAAATACATCATGGCCTGTGAGACTGCAGGTTTTGGAAACAACCAGTTCACCATGGGCATGCTCAGAGGCCTATTAGCCTGGTCACTGTTGGCTTGATGTGCAACACAACATCAGTTCTCAGCCACTGTAGCTTGA